>NW_017806011.1:430949-431800 GCF_001891065.2 Hippocampus comes
TTATGTGCTCATTTTTGCCCCAAGCGGGATTCGAGCCACCGCCTTACCAACTGAGCTATCCAGCCGCATATTTAGAGCTGTCAGTTTAGCGCGTTTTTATTGGCATTAATTTAAATGAATTTTAATGGGATTAAATTTTTTCTCACGAGATTAACGCGGCACACGTCACAGCGGATGTGACGTTGCCCTATAAACAAACCAGAAACAAAACAACAAGCACGCTGCATAGGTCCACGCACATTTGTTTTGCCAGCCACGGCAGCGCGAGACACCGAAAACGGACACTGAAAGAGTTTATGAATGGAAAGTTTACTTTGAAAAAGTTGCCAGATTGCTCCACTGACAAGACCAAAGTTACCTGTATGTTTTGCAGTCGTAAACTGAGCTATCAACATTGCACATCGAGTCTGAAATACCACTTAATGGCCAAGCACACAGCTGATCTGAGTACTCCGCCCCCTCGTCTCAGACAGACAGCTATGGATCATTTCAAAGCGTAGAAAATGGATGACACTACAAATTTGCTGAAGCCATAGCTAAATATATGGATACTGCATGCAAGCATGTCAACATTGTCCACAGCTCAACTCAAGCTGAAATCATTCGCATTGCATCTAACGACTCCACTACAGATTGCCACCGAGAGCCTCCATTACAAGCTGTGTAGAGATTGTACATAGTGGAGAAGGCTAAGGTATACCAAGCGGGAGAAGACACTGTTTCGGGAGAGAAATAAGAGACTAGGTTGATGAGCCTCTGGTGAATAAAGAGCAGGCAGCCTGTCGAATACGATGTATGCCACTGACGCGATTGTTACTTGTTTGGAACTATTTTGTGTGGAAGGTTACAGT
>NW_017806011.1:432507-437464 GCF_001891065.2 Hippocampus comes
ACACACACACACACACACACACAAAAACACAAATGTGAATAAATAGATCTGTATGGAACGAACAGAATATTATGAAAATATCATTTTGTTTTCTTTTTCCCCAGTACCGAGCGAGTACTGAGGATATTATTAGTATAAATGTCATAAATTAAGCAACCCCTGTCATGTTTATCAGAAATCTCGTTGCAGTGTTGGCGTTTCTTCTTCTATCTGGTCTGTAACCTTGACTGAGATCTGGCAAACCATATGGCATGGTTGGCAGTGATTGGTGCAGACATGGAGCAGATGGTGAGATGATGGTCAGTTGTTTTGGACCAAGCTTAAAAACCACATTGTCTAGGCAGGTTGCTAAGCAGAAACTAGAGCTAAAGCTGTTGTTTAGCTTAGGGAGTATTATAGTGTCTGAACAACACTCATTTGACAGTAAAACAAATGCTGTACCAGAAAACAATGTCAATCTTGAATGGTTGAGTTTGTTTAACTTTCAAATGTTGTCCTACCTAAGAAACCGTGTAAATTGAATTAACTACCCCCCCCTAAAAAAAGGCTAAAAATTCACACATTTTTTTCACAAAATCTGATTTATATGTTGCATATATTACAGATATTTTAAAAATGGAGTGTATGGTGTTTAGGTACAGTATATCATGCTTTCAGAGCGATGGAGGGCTGCCTGCTCTTGTGGGCCCTCTTCAGCCTGGTTGTGGCGGTGGTGTGGCACAGATGGAGTTGATCTATTTTCATGTTTTAATCTTATCTTGTTTTTAATCATGCTGTTGCTCGTGTGTGAATGGTCTTATATAAATGAACTTGCCTGGACTTTGATGTCAAATAGAAGCAGACAGCAAACTATAGTGGAAATGAATCTCCAGCATTTATTTCCGTCGTGCAGAGAGAATAGTGAGTACTGTACTGTTGTTGTTGTTGTTTTTGTTGATATGATGATGAAGGTTTGTTGTTTTCTTTGTCTGTGTTACTGATGTGTTTGTGTTAAAGCCCAAATTTTTTCAAGACCCTGTAAAGTGAATTCAGTGATTTGTCTCTAATTATATTTGACATCTTTGAAGATAATTGCTGCAAACTTGCAGACTGGGAACTCGGTAATACTCTCTTATGGAGAGATAGCATGAAAGTATTTTTCACCATTTCAGCTTTCCTGATTTTTATTAGATTTTTTTTCGATATCCAGTTGGGTGTCCAGCAAGAGTCTCCCCGTTTGGGAGCGCATTGGTTTGCATGAGTGGCCAGGGGTGGGGCTAGGTGGTGACTCTCTGACCACCCCACCTCAATCTAGGGAGAGAATTCGATGTATGTGACCTTCCTGCCATTTTCACACAGATGCCGTATTCTTAGATCCCTTGATACTCAATATATTTATATTGGATCAGTATACAAACTGTAAAAGAATCTGACTTCAGTCAAGAACAGTTGACTCTTGTACTCAAAATCCTAACTTTCACTTTATGTTAATTTTGTTTATGAAAACTAAACCAAAATGTTATTATAATAATATTTTCGTCAATACACATTTTTCACTGGATGATAAGAGTAGATGAAACTAAGACCTCCATTAATGAACAATAGCTGGGACTAAATCAGTCTGCATTTCCATGGACTGATAAAGATGAGACTAAAATGTAATTCATTAAAGTCAAGTCAGCTTTATTGTCAAATATGCTCCATGTGCAACATACAGCACAGATGAAATTTCTTTCCTTTTAACCACAGTGCAAACATGCACTGCATTGAAAACACACACAGCTAAAAATAAGGGCAGTGAAACTGAACGGCATAAAAAAGACATAAATATATAAATATAAACAAATAAAACAATAAATAGCAATCAACAGACAACCAAGGGTACTTGTGATTATTGCAGGTAAAAGTTAAAGCAGGGATGTCAAACTCATTTTTGTTAGTGTTTCGCTTGTAGAGGCCGTTATGACTGAAACCATATGAAGAAGTCAAGAATAACTGCAGATTGAACTATTGTTAAAGTTACCATCATGAGGGGTTTGGTAACAAGAAAATGCTTAGACTATATCTCTTATTTATTACATGAGAATTCAAAATTTTGGTAGACATTTTAGAAAGGATCATGGAAGTTGACATGTTTGAGCTGTTCTGTTGTGAGTAAACACAACAGAAGAGAGAGTATGCCAGGGATTGAACAGCGTAACCAGACATGAGGCTTCCCTAGTGTCTTGTCACCCTGGGCGGGGCCGCGAAGATGCACAGTGAATCAGCTCATGGGATAAATCCACTCGTGCTGTCATTGGTCGACGTCACACCGGGAACCAATCATGCGCCTTCAATGAGTGCCTGTTGCACATACAGTACAGGCACATACAAATCCTTTGAGTCATTGGGCATTTTTTTTTTCTGAATACAGTACTTTTGAAAAAAAAAACACAATGTACTGAAGCCGCGATAAATGAAGCGCGACATAACAAGGGATCACGATATGCATTTTCAGAAAATGTTATACACCTCATAGCAATTGAACAGAAAACATTTAACACGACTGAACATCTATCCATCCATCCATTTTATGATCCGCTTATCCTCATGAGGGTCGCGGGCGTGCCGGAGCCTATCCCAGCCATCTTCGGGCAGTAGGCGGCGTACACTCTGAACTGGTTGCGAGCCAATCACAGGGCACACAGAGAGGAACAACCATCCGCGCCCACACTCACACCTAGGGACAATTTCGAGTGTTCCATTAACTGCCACGCATGTTTTTGGAATGTGGGAGGAAATTGGAGTTCCCGGAGAAAACTCGGAATTGAACACTACTGAACATTTTATATACATTTACTCCTGTACAATACTCTTGGGACACCAAAAGAATTGTTGTTTTAGCCATGTTATCACGATCACATTTAGCTCAAAGTCTACTACGTTTATCATAGACCTCCTCCAAGTTAAAATTAGTTAAAAAAAAAAAAGTGAAAACACTTCATAGAGCGTATTTGGATTTGTTTGTCCATCTGTGTGTTAGCTAGCAGGCTAAATATTCTAAGGATGTCAAACTCATTTTAGCTTAGCCCAGATGGAGGAAAATCTATCCCCAAGTGGGCCGGACCAGTTAAGTCATGATATATAAACGTATTAAAAAAAAATTGGTCTATAATTTTCAGTTTAATACATTTTGGCGTATTTTATTTGCATGCACACTGCCATTGTCAAGATGCATTTAGTGACTTGGAATGGTTGCTGCTCTCTGCAGAGCAAAGTGAAAAAAATAAATAAAAGACTACCGGTACTCACATCAGTAAAAAGGAGTTCAAACGCTACATTGCGTGGCTTTTATCTTTTAACCCAGATTGCGCAACGGAAGTGGTTGCCTCTGTGATGCGCCCTGTCTTTTGTTTTTGTCATTTTCACCCGTCTTTGGTTACCTTACGCTGCTTGCTTACACAGAGAGAAGACTTGCTACGCATTAGACCAGGAGTGGGCAAGGTATGGCCTGCGGGCCACATATGGCCCATTTGTCTTTTTAATCCGGCCCGCCAAAGATTGGGACAGAATGAAGGTTTAATGTGAATGTTTGCATTTGTTTCATTTTGACTTGTATTGACAGGCACGTCAACACCAGGTGGTGCAGTAGGCGCAGTGAAACCTATTTCTAATAATCACATTTTTTCGACTGGTTAGATCGAAACCCATCTACAGCAATGTCCAAGAAAAAAAAAGTCAACAGTGAGTGCTGGGTGTTTAAGAAAGAATGGACACCTAAATACTTTTTTACTGAAGTCCGGTCCAAGGCTGTATGTCATATTTCCCAAGAAACCGTTGCGGTTTTATAAGAATATAACATCACCCGTCACTTTTCCACCAAGCATGCTAATTACACCAGCAACCTTTCAACACAAGAACAAACAACTAGCGCTGACAGGTTGGTAGCTAGCTTGCAGACTCAGGAAAACACCTTTATTAGAGCAACTTCCATCCAAGAAGCAAGCACAAAGACAAGTTATTTACTGGCATTCAAAGTCGCAAAAGCCAGCAAGCCATTCTCCGAAGGGGAGTTTCTTAAATAGTCCATTGAAGAGACAGCAAGTATTTTATGCCCTGAGAGGAAGAACAAATTGGAAAAAATGAGCTTATCAAGCAGGTCAGTGACTCGTCGTATTGAAGTAATTGACAAATACTTAACTAGCAAGCTAAACAAAATGTGGTGTCATTTACGTTATATTCTTTGGGACTGGAGGAAAGCAATGATATAAAGGACACTCATTAGCTTTTAATTTTTATCAGAGGGATTAATAAGAATTCTGAGATAACGGTGTCACGGTTCATCTGTTTGTGACCAACAGGTGGCTCTGTAGGGCTCTTCCTACAGCGGCACACCTGTTGGTCATCAGATCATTAGTAAATTTTCTGGAAAAGGACTCCTGGCCTGACCTCTCAGGGTCGGTCATTGTTGCTGTCACTGCTTCTGTTGGTTAGTGTTTGTGC
Organism: Hippocampus comes; assembly: GCF_001891065.2. Classification (NCBI taxonomy): domain Eukaryota; kingdom Metazoa; phylum Chordata; class Actinopteri; order Syngnathiformes; family Syngnathidae; genus Hippocampus; species Hippocampus comes. The sequence goes on from NW_017806011.1 coordinate 436,969, forward strand.
GTTATGCCATGGATTTTTTTGTTTGTATTGCTTTCACCTTGTTTTTGCGTCTGCCATGGGTTTTTGTTTACTTTGGATTCTTGTTGTTTTCAGGAATTTATTGGTTTTGGATTGAGTTTTTTCAGTATTTCATGAATCAATTTTCTCAAGTTCACCCTGGTCCTCCACCACCACACTCATGACAAACGGAGGAGTTTTTGGAGATGGAATCCCTGAAAGGGAAAACACGGGGAGAGGATTTATTTAACAGCGTGTCAGCGGTCATACAGAGGCACAAGTTACCTTGGAGTACGTTTGAAATGAATACGAAATGAGCCTGGTCTTGATCCAGATGTGCTGGCAAACTTCAGGCCCATTTCCAAACTGCCTTTCATTTCAAAAATTTTGGAAAAAGTGGTGCACATGCAGTTGAAATCTTTCTTGGATGAACATAACATCTTGGAGGTCTTCCAGTCAGGTTTCAAGACGATGCATAGCACGGAGTCAGCCCTGTTAC
>NW_017806011.1:438249-438631 GCF_001891065.2 Hippocampus comes
GACTTGGGCCTCCTGTCTCCTTATCTTAAGTCAACAGTCTCAAACTTGGGCCTTAAACTGGACAGTGATTTCAAACTTGACCGGAAATTTGGTGCCGTTGTTAAATCCAGCTTCTTTCACCTTAGGTCTAAGGCCAAAGTAAAACCTCTCCTCTCTCATGAACACTTTGAGACAGTAATTCATGCCTTTGTCACATCCCGGCTCGATTACTGCAATGCCCTTTACTTTAGAGCAGGGGTGTCAAACGTACGGCCCGCGGGCCGGATCCGGCCCGCAAAGGACTTTAATCCGGCCCGCGAGATGATTATGTAAACCAGTGGTGTCAAACATACGGCCCGCGGGCCGGAACCGGCCCGCAAGTAGGTTCAATCAGGCCCGCAGG
>NW_017806011.1:439436-459800 GCF_001891065.2 Hippocampus comes
TCTGAGCTCATTCGCCCCTACACACCTGCCCGGCGCCTCAGGTCTGTGGACCAGACATTATCAGAAGTACCAAGAACTAAACTGGGGCTCAGAGGGGATCGAGCCTTTTCTGTTGCTGGTCCCTCTCTCTGGAATGACCTCCCACTGAGCATTCGGCAAGCCTCCTCGCTGCCCATCTTCAAAACCCGCCTCAAAACTCACTTGTATTCTTTGGCATTTGACTCAGCATGACTTAGATTGTTCTTGGTTTCGCTGTTCGATGCTTTCTACTGTTTTTATTACCGATTTGCTTTACTGTTTGTTGTATATGTTAATTTGCTCCATGTACAGCACTTTGTATGCAGCGATGGCTGTTTGAAAGTGCTCTATAAATACAGTTGAGTTGAGTTGAGTTGAGCCAATCACCAATCTTCTGGTGAAGGCATCCTTTTCATTTTTTTGAAAAGGATTGGAGAGTAGAATTCACGTATAAATTAACGGACACATTTTATGACGTAGGCCGAAATTGAGCTTCCTCTCCTTGACAGACCAGCATCCGCCACTGATACAATGAAACCAAAGATCAAAAATTTGCAAAGGTAAATTTGGCAAGCTGTAGAGAGACGAGGTGCGGAGACTGTTCATGTTGGTCAGTCCCTTAGCCAATCAGGATGCAGAACACAATTCACTGTTTTAAAAAAAAGCATAAAAAAAACTGCACTAAAAACATCCGTGAAACAGCGAAGCCGCGGAAGGTGAACTGCGTTATAGCGAAGGATTACTGGAGGCCATTCATTGAAGCTGCGCCTTATAATCCGAAGCGCTTTATCGTGCAGAAAATACGGTAATAGAACAAAAATAACTTCAACTGGAATGAAATAATGATAAAAACAAGAATGCCTCTTCTGTATTCGCAAATCATTGTGGAACGAAATAATAGCTGTCTTTTCACTTCTCACGTGACAAATCAATCAATAAATCATCTGAAATAATTTTCTCAATAATACCTCTTTTGTAGAAAATCCAACTTTTAAAAAAAATCTCTTCGCTTTTCAGTGTTGTAATGGATATACCGTATTGGCCCGAATATAAGACGATGTTTTTTGCATTGAAATAAGACTGAAAAAGTGGGGGTTTTCTTATATTCGTGGTCTAGACATTATACCCATTCACAACGCTAGATGGCACCAGATATCATTGAAGCGAATGCTGAACTTGACTCCCCTGGCCAAAGTGAACCCCTGTCACGAAGAATAAAAATAAAAATAGTGGTAGCACGAAGAAGAAAAATAAATAAATAGCGGTAAGAAAGAAAAGAGTAAAAAATAATAGAAGAGATAACAGAAAATGGAGAAACGTAGCGACAATCTGGAGAAAAGTGGATCGTAGATCGGCCAGGTTAACCGGCAGCTGAGGAGAAGTTATGATGTAATTTACATTTCGAAAACCAGAAGCCATTCATTTACGAATGTGATTGCACTTTAGTTTACATATTTAAATGTTCCGACATTAAGATTTGAATGGGGCAAAATATCATGCTTTTTCTCTCAAATATATTATCATCATTTGTTTCAGATGCACTGTAATTATTTTCTGTATAAAAATTTATTTGGTGTTCAAAAAGTCTTTTTTCAAACTTGAGTCTTGAAAAAGAGTGGGTCGTCTTATAATCAGGGCCGTCTTATATTCGGGCCAATACGGTAAAACAGCAGCCTCATAACAATACTAATTTAACAAACACAAACGTTTTACTTTAGTTTTCTTCCACATCTTTGTTTTCTTCTTCACCCTGCTTTTCTTCTTCATCTTCCTTGTCTGCCCGGCCATATTTTGCCGTAAAGCTGATCTTTCTCAGTAGTTGTCCGTTGCTCAACAAATAAGTGGGAAGGTCTTTGCAAGAAGTGGGTTTGAGATTGTGTTGCACACATCGGCTCCTCTTCAGTGACTTAACAGAAAGCCGGCTCCTCTCCTTGGTCCACTGGCTCTGCATCAGTGTGAAAAGATCCTCTCAACATTGGCACGATGAGAGAGAAATGCAAAGACAAACTGTGCAATCTTCAGCAGTTCTGAGTAACACGCAATGCTTTTGGCCATCTCAAAATATTTGGTCCACTTCCGGTGCACCTGTGGGCCACTGAACTACTCATCACTTTTGTACCTTTCTGTGAATTTCTTCAGGTTTGTGACCCAGTCAAAACACTTGACATCATCAATTGGCAGCCCCTTTTCTCCTCGGTACTGGATGCAGGCTAATCGTCATTCCAATCTGATGGCTCACTCAGATCCATCCACAGAACTGGTCAAAGCCCTCTCACCAAGTCTATCATAGCGCTTCTGTGCTAACTTTCAGGGACAGGAAGTTGCTGCTCTTGCATTCAAGAAGAATGGTGTGGATGCTGTTTGGTATTTTCTTCACCTCCATCATGGAGTTGTTCTCCTTTTCCATTACTTTAATGTGGGTGTGAAACACAGACATGAGTGCTTGTGCTAGAGTTAGATCTCACTGAAACACACTCTCCACTGTATCCTCTGTCTTCCCGGCTCTAATAATGAACTCAAGTCAATTTTGGAGAGCAACTCTGACCTCGCACAGCTTCTTTTTTGTGTTTCTCTCTGTCCGTGTGAGCTTTCAGGTGTCAGGCACCTTTATTAGACACCGGCACATATGTGCCAGGTTTGCACACGTGCACCTCCCATTTGTCGCGAGCGGGACAGAATTTTATTTTATTAATGTATTTTTGCAGCTCATCCATGAAGCTGCACTTGCGCTTAGGATGCAATACTGCTTCGACGTCTGCTTCCTCTGTTCCTGAGCACAGCAGAGCCATCCACGAGGCAAGCTCTCTGGGACTACGTCACAGGCAGCACAGTACCGTAGTATTCTCTGCAAAGCCTCAGTTAATTTCAACACACGCTAATTGGTCCCTTGAAAAACAATGTAAACCAGTCATTCCCTTCACTTTATAAAACAGCCCCGGGTTCTTCAGACAGGATATAAAAAGTGGACATGTCTGGGCAAAAGAGGACATTTGGTCACCTTAGCATGACAAGTCCTACATCATCCTCGGATCGGTTCTTCAGGATTGACCAATACGAAGACATTGCCCCGTTACTCATGACGGGAGACTGGATGTGACGCACACAATTACAATGTGGTAGATCGTATTTAAAAAGTCACTTGAAGAAAAGGGTAATATTGGAAGGTATCTAACAGCATTTCAATTCAAGCTACGTTTGCTAACTGAGGGTTCCCACTCTTCCACTTGCTTTTTATTTATGGACCTTTTAATAACTTTTGAGGACAAATGTAGCCATTTTTTAAGGACTTTTTCTCCATTCAGCGGGGGATTCACGGTGGATTTAATGTCCGCTCAGCAATACACGGGCTGAACAGAAAGCCACATCTCACTGAGCTGGTGTTCAAATCATTGCTGCCAAAGGAAGGGCACATCTTTATTTTTAGGGGCAATCACTTAACCCTTTATTTGACATACTGTATGTCAAATTTTCACTTTGCATCCTGTATCACAGGTAGGAAAATGAAAAAAAACAAATTAATTCTCAAAGCACACAAAGAAAAAATTTAATTTAGAAAATATAAAACTTCAATTTATTTTCGAACAAACACAACACTAACAACAGAGCTAATGGTCATATGGGTCACCTGTACAGCTGTACAGAGTTTAGAAAAATCTGGTTTCACTAACAGTAGTACTGCTTGCCCAGCTTAGCATTATCAAGTATACATGAACAGCTGAAATGCATGTCAGAAGTCTAAATCCCAAATGGTACAACCCTATTATTTTCCCACATATCACCTTCAATGATCAGACATGTTTTATAATGGCAAATATGAAATTGAAATGACAATTAGGGAATCGCAGACAGTGACTTAGTTTTCTCCTCAATCTCTTTTGCAAGTTCTTGGAGATCAATTTTCTTCTGTTTTGCTGTGTCCCTCAATGCATTTGACTTGCCCAGGAGGCTATGACAAGTTTTACCTCTCACGGAGATGCCCTTCTTGCACACTCGGCAGTAGGCCGACGTATTATCGCCAGCAATTTTTCCGACGCAATCATGGGACCCAATCACGGAAGTCTGGCTTGTCCAGCCGCGCCACTTGAAAATAGCATTGTCCCGGAATATTTGTAGCGACGCCACTCGAGCGAAGCGCGCCTCTGCAGTCGAAAGTCCGCTGCTCTCTGCTGTGTGCGTCCATGCAAACATGTACTCACGCACATGTCTTTTGGTTTCAACCAATCAGCGCTGACGCAACCGACGTCACAGCTCAAAGATGCTTTAATCTACAACAGATAAACTAGCCTAGCCGAGACAACAGCTAAGCTTAGCTGACGCACACACAGCAGAGAGAAGTGGACTCTCGACTGCTGAGGCGCGCTCGCTCGAGTGGCATCGCTACATATGTGTCTGTCACTTGTTGAGATCGATAACTTTGATGAATAGATTTTTCCAGAAAATACGGTAATTGTTTGCAGAGCCAGCAACCAAACCATCCATTCACTGCCCTAGCATGGCATCGATCTATTGTTGTTACTCGAAATGACCCGAAGTGATAACGTCATCAACGTCGGAACTAATCGGCGATAGCGGGAAAAGCAGAGCGGGTACCAGGTCCTGCATTTTCCGACAAAACTATGAATTGAAAGGGTGGGGAAAATGACATACACAAATGAAATGAATACCACCGGTTCATTTTTATGGATTTTTATTGATTTTAGAAGCTTTCCCTGAAATTTTATAACAATTAAGAACATAGTTTTACAACTTCTTTTTTTATGGATTTTTATGAACTTTAAGGACCCGTACGAACCCTGTAACTGGAAAGTTAGTAGCTCATTAGCAAGCAGGTGTGATTATACAAATTCATTACCTCAAGTTTTTTTTTGGAGAATAGACAGTCCATACCGCCCTCTCCCCACCATCCAGGAATGGGTCCATCATCTCGTTTTTTTTTTTTTTTTTTTCCATTTCCGAACATAGAAACAGTGCACATGCATATAATGGCTCCGTCGACATGACTTCAACAGCTGCTTGTACCGCCTCCCCAACGGACCTGCGCCGATGGGCCAAATCTTGACGGAAGCACGCTTCAACAACTGGGCAGGGTCTGCTCAGTGACAGATTTGTCGCGTGACATTTCGTCTGGTACAAGACAAGAACAATATTGACCTGGTTGACAGCGCCACTGTTGTGAATGACCAAAAAGTCGTGTCGTTTGACGAGGCCACTAGCTAGCCTCAGCTCCTACAGTCAACAGCAGCAGCAGCCCAACTCGGGAACGACCTCCAAACGGTGTTGGGCGTGCCTTCGGGCTACGAACAGTTCCCAGTCAACAGCCGACAACTGGGTCTGCAGGTACTCGGGTCACTGCGGCTTTAGAAGCCACTTTGGGACCCAGTTGGAGGTTGCTCAACAGCAACAGCAACAGCAAAAGCAAAGCGTTCACTCTGAAAATCAAAACACTCAACACAACAGAACGGAACATAGCTCGTTAAACACACCAAGGCACAGAGTTTGTTACATTTTCTTTATTTAGCTCGAAATAGTCCGGTTGTAAAATACTGGTTTTAAACAATTCTGGGCAATTCTAACTTTATCCCTTATCTCACATTATATCACTTTAGGTAGGGCATTCGTGGAACTTTGCCATTCGCGGCCAGGCTTCAACCTCTCGAACAGGGGCATCGCCAAAAATCTTTCAGTGGCCTGGCCTGGCCTTACACACACACACACACACACACACACACACACACACACACACACACACACACACACACACACATATTCTTGGAACAACTCTGTAAGAAGTCAGTTTTATCTGATTATCCACAGTCAGGGCTTCATGAAGTAAAATTTGACATCTACAGAACCTTGCACACACTCAGACACGCGAGAACAAGTGTGAGTAAAAAGCCATTGTTTTCCAGTACTTAATTTGTTAGATAATGCCATTTCCTTTGCCGTTGGTTTGCTTTTCTTTAGTACCACATTGTCTACTGCTATCTCATGCACTGATTCACTTACTAACAGTCAGATTGTTCAACTGTCAACGACAGCCAACATTTTCCATACTGCGATGGTGCCTCATTCATTCAAATCAAATCTGAAAAGCACAATGACACAAAGATCTTACTGATGCACACTTTTTTGGGCTGCACAGATTCTCCCATCAACTTCGGTGTGCCACTTCCGCACCTTCATTAAATGCATACACTCGCGCATTCTTCAACCCAGGGCGTGACCCTCACAAATATGTCAATGCGTGCATTCTCTCGTAGACTTAAGTGTCTTTTGTCCTCTGCGCTCTCGAGTCTGTATTAAGGTCTAGTGCCTCTCGAAGATGAAACACCATATTTTATGTTTTGAGTGCGTTCACAGTCGCTGAAAGCGATTTAAGACCATCACTGGCCACCTCGGCTGATTTGTTTGGCCATGAATAGGGATAAGATGAACCATTTGAAATGGAAATGGTTTGAATCGATCAACAAATGTAGAAATAAGAGTACCCCCCCCCAAAAAAAACGGATTTTTTGTATTTGTATTTGGGGGTATTTTGATTGGTGAAAATTGTTGATTTTTGCTAAGTGAGAATGCTTGGCATCGGTGAGGGATAAGATGAACAATTTAAAGTTAAAAAACAGTTCAATTTGGTTCTAAAATGGAGAAGTTATTGAGGAAAAAAAAATAGATATTTTTGTGTTTATTTTTTTAATGTTGAAAATGTTGAATGTTTGGGAAGTGGGAATTTTTAGCATGAAAATCCTTCCCAAGGTGAAATGAATAAACTGAATGTTTTGAGTTTCATGTTGGAACGATGTACAGTAAAAATGTAATGTTGAATGTACCGTTGGGAATGAATGGTAAATTTTTGGGTGAAAAATATAAAAACGTGGAAAAAAACATGAATATATTAAATGAAAAAAATGGAAACGAGGAAGGCATGAATTTTATGAAAATGTTGATGTTGGAATAGTGAGAATCGGTCCAAAAATGTGGAAGGAGTAGGATGATGAAAAAGTGCGAGGAATAAAACAGAAAAAAGTTGAAGGTGTCCCATGAGGAGCAGAATTTGGACCCAGAAGCAGACATGACACGGAAGTTGCAAATTAAAAGTCTTTATCTATGAAATTACAAAGTAACTACAGAGAGCCGGGCTGGATGCAAAAGACATGGAAGAGAGCTGACACTCGAGTAGAAAGCTCAATGTACTGACAAGATGTCACTGAGTAAAATCCTGTGAGACATCAAAACACTATGATGGAATAAAGGACCAAATAAAAAAGCCATAGCAACTGCTGAGCAAATGAAACATTAAGAGCAAAAAAGTCACAACAGAAGGTGTAGAATAACCTTCACACAATGAATAATTAACAGAATAAAAATAAGCACACAAAGCTTCCCGCTAAAAAAATACAGTTAAATCTGTACACTGACTGCAAAAATGACGAAATAAACAAAATTGTCTGATGCCATTTATTGCCGTTTAAGAGTATACCATACTGTGAGCAACCATGGGAGCAGCTTAATCAACATTCCAGTCAATCAAAAGCTACGTCATTCCATTCTCGTTATTTCCATTTACAAATTCATGTATTACTTTGCCGCACCACCAACAATGTTTCCCTGTGCGGCCGTGCATTCTGCGCATGACAAGAACCAACGCTGTAAGTCTTTACATTCATCTTGTGAGGTTGCTGGGTTGTGAAAAAAATTGAGCAACCACTTCTGGTGCTTTTTTGAGAGCAAGACCAAAATTGTTATGTGCACCCCTGGTAATAATCATCTTCAGTCAACTTTGATCAATGGTAAAACCCCCGAAGTGAGTTGACTCAACAAACGTCAGGGTAAATTCAACATCAGTGGGCTCAATCTCCTTCTCTGAATACTCTGTCTGAAATATTTTCTATTGGTGTGAGCTAAGTTATGTCTAGGACATGCAAACACTGCAGGCTGATATATTGGTGCAAATGAGCTGTATATACTGCTTAGTGCTGTTTAGGTTCCACCTGTCCAGACACATTAACATGTGGGTTTACTTTTGTCTTTATGTCTGCTGCTGAGAGAAGGTGTGACTCTGGCTTTGATGTGCTTCAATTTTGTTTGTGTGCTGGACGGAGTGGAGGTGGCAAACATATCCTGTACTTTCTGCACTATAAGGCGCACCTAAATGTATTTAATTTTCTCAAAAGCCCACAGTGCGCCTTACAATCCAGTGTGGTATATAAACAGTACGGTGATACCTCTCTGTATCGCGCTTCATTTATCGCGACTTCACAACATTGTTTTTTTCTCTAAAGTACAGTCATACCTCGGTTTTCGACCATAATGCGTTACAGAAGGCTGTTCAAAAACCGAAACCCTGTTTCCCATTATAATCGATGTAATACATTTTAATCCGTTTCAAGTCGAGAAAACAACTGTTTTTTTAAGCATTTATTTTACAATTTTACACCATAAACTGTACACAGATGTAATAAGAGAGGAGGTAATATGTAAAATACTGTACAAACATTTTGTATGTTTTATTTTTACCAATTTTAACAAACATTGTAACATAAAAATTCAAGTCAAATCTCTCTCTCTCTCATTGTGACAATTGTAGATTACATTATTTTACGCCTTGAACTAATAAACCCTAAAGTAATGGCTGTAACTATGGACACTCTCTCTGCAACCCTATGCTACGGTACGAGGTAGCATCCCTCCATCCATTTTCTGAACCGCTTTATCCACACAAGTCCAGTCTCATCCATATTAAAAATGTGCTGGGGAAGATATCCCTCGGCCTTGATGAGATTTTCAAACTCAACTTTAAACTTTTCGGCAGCTTCCTTGACTCAACTGGCTGCCTCCCCATGAAGAATCACAGATTATATCCTCCTTCTTTTTCTAAACTTTTCGAACCATCCTCTGCTTGCTTTAAAATCAAACTCTTCAAAAGCAATGCTCGGATCCTTTTTTATCAAATCTCCATACAATTGTCTTGCTTTGCCACAAATCGTATCTTGGCTAATACTGCCCCCTGCTAGCTGTTTCTCATTGATGAAAATAAGCAAACGTTTCTCCACCTCCTCTAATATTTGTGGCCTTTGTTTGCTAAACGCACGAGATCCTTTAGCCACATCAGTGACTTTAAGATGGTCTTTCTTTTTTAGGATGCTGCTGATCGTTGATTTCGGCATGCTCAACTCCTCAGCCAACACAGACACACGTACACTTGATTCATATTTTGCTATCAAATCTTTCTTAAATTCAATAGTTTTGCGCACTATTTTCCTCTTTTTTTCACCATCTTTACTCCTTCCACTTGCTTTCTTTGGTGCCATGATTAGGGGCTGATACACAATCCAGAAATAACAGTCCAGTTTGCGTAGATGTCAACAAACACGATGTTTTTTAAAAACATCTTTATTGAACACATCCGCTGACATTGGACACTCTTTTTTTAATTTTTTTATTACATCTTTATTGAACACGTCTGCTCACAATGGAACGCTCCATGAGGAAGCATCACTTCCTCGTCAACCCGAGGAAGCGTCACTTCTTCGTGTAAGGAAGGCGAGAGGAGTCGATTGGTGTATTCAAGAGCGCAAAGTTTGGTCGAGAACTGATTTTCAGTCGTAATCCGAGGCATAAGAAACTCGAAATTTTAGGTCGAAAACCGATTTGGTCGAGAACAGAGACGTTCGAAAACCGAGGTTGGACTGTACTGTATTCAGAAAACAATGCCAAATGACTCAGAGGTTTTGTATATGACTGTACGCATGATTGGTTCCCGGGGCGACATCGACCAGTGACAGCACGAGTGGATTTATTCCTTGAGCTGATTGGCTGTGCATCTTCACAGCCTTGTCCAGCACCTTCCCTTGTGTCTCGTTAGGCTGTTGACTCTCTGATCAGTGTCTTGTCACACTCTTGACTTCTGATCAGTGTCTTGTCACATGGTGGGGGATTGCTACGTGTGCAGTGGAGGGGAGAGTGAGCGCGAGAGCGAAGGTGAGAGAGAGAGTGAAGGTGAGAGAGAGAGAGAGAGAGAGAGAGAGAGAGAGAGAGAGAGAGAGAGAGAGATATTGGGCTTGTCCGAATAAAGGAGCACGTCTCTCTTTGCTTCCTCCTCCTCATCAATACAGATTAATTGTCTTATCATAAACACATCGGCTGCGTGGGGATAACTGGCCAAGAGCTAGCTGGAGGTTAACGGCAGCTCCACTGTCAGAGAGTCGCCCTCTACGCCACCAATACACGTCACTTCGCCTCTCTCAGAAATACAGTGCTGATGAATGTTTATTAGGCCAAACAAAAAAGCTAGTGTGTTTCCGGTAACATGAAATTTCAGCAATGGGTCGGTAGGTCGGACAAAGTTTTTTTTTTTTTTAATCTTTTTTTTCCCATCAAAAATTTAAACAAAATAACCATAAAACATAAAACAAGAAGACATTGAACCCGCCACCTCCGCCGCCGTGCTCCTCCGCCCTCGGTTTTTACTAGGCCCGTGGTGTTCATCAAATAGTTCGCTGAATTTTTTCGATACATCTATGGATGCTATTTTCTTAACATTACGGTGCGAGCATGCGACTGTAAAACGGAAAACGCGGTTTAAACTGTCATCGGAGATCGCAGCCGCCGCCATGTTTCAATGTTGTTGACAGACGACAGGAGAAACGACGCACGCGCTCAACGTGAATATCGTGAGAGTTTGCACCGATGTAAACCCTCTACACAAAAATGTCGAGGGTTGTTTGAAAAAAATGCTGACCATAAAGTTTTTTTCGACGTAGAAATTCTCGGCCGGTCGGGTTACCAGAAACACACTACTTTTTTTTCTACGCCTTACTGTATTTAAGTAAATACATGTACTGATGCAGTCTTTGTCTCAAATATGTAAAGTATAAATACTGTTTACATATTTTAAACATGCTAGTACCCACATACAGTACACTTATACACAAATTCCTAGGGGGTGAGCCAACCCTCCTTCACGGTTTTTCACTTATCGCGGCAGGGTCCTGGTACCCATTAACCGCAATAAGTGAGGGAAGACTGTCAATCAATATTCTGATTTCTTGGATGTAATATTTTAAATATTCTGGAAAGCGCTTTGTTCCAGCTGCAGCCGGTTATGAAAGCTCTACAGTTTTAAAATAGGCTATTCATTGAAGGTGCACCTAATCCTCCGAAGCGCTTTATAGTGCGGAAAATACGGTACTTTGTCTCGCTCATGCATGCGGCTAGCTTTGACGCTGTTTCCAGAACAAACATTTCTCGCCAAAAAGCGTTTAACAGTATCACTTTTTGTGGGTGTGCTGTTTTGGGGTCCAGCGACTAATGTACGGTGACTGGAACGATTTGTTACTGCTTGGACTCCAAAGTAGAGTGTTGTGGATAATGAAAAACAGTCTTAAATTACAAAGGAACAAATCAATGAGACAAATGAATGAATGAAAAGTGCTATGAAAGGATGTCACATGATGTTTGCGCTCTGCCACACATTCAGTGTAAGATTCTTTGACGACTCGTGCTTTGCTTTGCGTGGAGAAATAGCCACCTGTCACTACCTTTCCATTATTTGAATCATTGTTGTCGGTTCCTTTGAGAATAAACTCAATACTTGTCAAACTTAAAAATTAATTTCTGCTTGCTTTGTGGCTGGTGGAGCTGAAAAAACAGATACAGCCAAAAGTATTTGGACACCAAATTAAATCAACAATTGAAAATTGTCCAGGAAGACTTAAAAAGATTGGAATGGGCATTTATCATCACTCAAGTTCTTCGACACCAGACTCATTTCAAACTTTTTGCTCTGGGGCAGAAATGTGCTGGAAAAAGAAATAACCAACTAGCAAATTGTTAACAGAAAGTGAGAAAAATGAACCCTGGCTTGTTAAAAATGTATTTTCCGCACTTGTTTTGAGATACGATGTACAATGGAATTGCCTCTATCGCCTCATTTTCATTTTGATGATTTTCATGCAGTATTTGTTTATTGCACGCACGACCGGATAACTCCAAAAGTGGTGAAAGTTAAGCTTGAATACTTATATCAACCTATCACATATACGGTATTTGGGGACATGCACACAAAAGTTAGATCCAATTTGTACGACAGCAAAGAACATGATAGGGTGCGTTTATGTTGTTCCTTTATCCCAGATCTTTTCGGTGACATTGGTCTTCCTGGAAAAGAAAAAAAAAGGTTTTCAATTTGTTGTCATGTACCATTTGGCATGTTCCAAGCAGACAAGGGGAATCTCCAGTTGGTTTGATTATTGTAATGGTCGTCTCACCGGACTCCGTCAAAAGAAGCATTCATTTGCGGGTCAATTTGTGGAGCCCAGAGTTCAGAGCAAACATGTTGAAGCAGCATTTAGCTGTTGTGCTGCACACGAATGGAATAAGCTGCCAATGAAAGTGAAGTGAGCATCAAGCGTGAATGTTTTTAAGTCGAGGTTAAAAACTCAGCTCAGCTTTTTCCTCATGCTTACTATTGAGATCTGAAAGCATTTTAAAATATACATTTAAAAATATATATTTTTCTTGCCCTGTACGCTATTTTGGTCATTTTACTGAGCTGTCGTTTTGTGAATGATGTTATTTATTCGTGTAAAGCACATTAAGTTACTTCATATATGAAATGTGCTCTATCAAAAAAAAACTTGCATTGTCTTACCAAAGCTTGTCTGTGATGGGAGAGCTTGTTTTGTTTTGTAACTGTTTTTTTATCAAGCCGTTGCTTTCTTAAGTGTTAAAACACTCGCCACTACTGAGCTAAGTTGATGAATGAACTCCATCTTGATAAATTTCAAGATGTTTTCATTGATTTGCACGTCACACAGCTGTAAAAAGACTCATCTAATGAATGGAGTGGAGCATGCAATCAGGTGACCAGAGATCATCAGCCGGATTGATTTTTAGTTGCAATGAAAAAAAAAATCCTTCATGTTAAGCCGGTGAAGAGTTGTGTAATTTAGACCACATTGTCCTGCTTGTGAAATCAGCATGGTTGCTTGCTTGTGTGTATGCTTGCATGATGCGGGAAGGCATCGATCGGGGTTGGTTGGTTGCCTGAAAAGTCGCTCTTTGGTCACAAAAGGTTTTTATTTAACATTGAAACCAAAATTAGTCCACAGCGCTTTTGCCAGTGCTTTTGTTACTGCCTCTTTGAGCCACACGTTGAAGCAACTGCAACTGGGCAAACGCACAACAGGCAAAGAGCACATACAAAGCGTCAGTGCAAAGACTGAAAAACCACGGTCCGTATGTTCGCATGGTACAGTACCATGCAGAGCACACCAAATGGTACTTGCCATGGGCGTCATTAGGCCTATTTTAGGGAGGCTTCAGCCTCCCTAAAAATGCCTTTAGCCCCCCTAAATAATTTCATTGCATTATTTAAAAAAACGTATTTATTTTTCCTGTACTTTTGCTAATATATTGCATCAAATTCAATGTAATGTGGCCATTTTAAATTATGTTTCGATAACCTGCCATTATTGTAATGTTAAATCTCCCAGGTTTCCTGAACGCAACAGGTGTTGCGTTAGCATTTGACGTGTCTGTCACCATCGCCACATCAAATGCTAACGCAACAACTGACAGTTCATTGCCGAAAGTCAGGTTGAGTCGACAGCATGGATATTCGACAGTTTTTTAGAAAGGTAAATTAAGTATTCAATGCATCCATGCTGGTAAAACTAGTGACTATAGTCCGCTAAAATATCTCCAGTAACAGCAGAAACTGCACTGTAACAAGTGTTCACTTTTGGATAAATTAAGGTGGTGCTTAATAAAAATTAAGCAACATTTTATAATTAAATACATAAATAATCATTACACCAACTCTTTGAGGCAACACCTATTGAGATTTTGGCCTATATAAAATAAAAAAATAAATATAAAATCAATTTATTTATTTGATAGGAATCAGGCTAAAGACGCACAGAGAGTGAGCCGGGGGGAGCTCTGCTGGACAGGTGAGTCTATCAGATCTCAAGGCTAATTTTACTTGCAAGGCTGTTCCCAAAATGCAATCGGAGCTTACAGTAAGTATTGAGCAGCCAACTTTTGTTTTTCCAAAGTGATGAAGCTTTTGCATCTCATTGTACTAACTTAAATTTCATATCACGGCAGACATCTCAAGCCAAGCTTATACAAATCAACACTCCTCACAACCAACCAATAATGGGGTGCATGAAAATAACAATTATTCACTTTGCCAGTACACAGCAAATAATGAGAGGTATTGTGTTGAGGCACAGGAACTCTTTTATTTTGTTAAGTTGTGCCTGCTTAATAATAGAAATAGCCCTTTTAGGGAAATAAGACAATTTTTACTTTAACTTTGTTAAACAGTAGTTGTCTTTTTTTCCCTTAATTTAACAAAACAATTGAACAAAATACTAATTTTACCAAAATAAATACTAAACATGAAAACAAAAATATCCTTTTCATTTGTACAATTCCCCTTTTCACATCCCCTCTGAAATCACTGAAAAATACAGTATATCAGAAGAGGAGTTAAGAACCATTTTAAAAACTGACACAAGGGAGCACAGGAATGTGCAGTGCTGTTCTTCCACTAAAGGTGAATGCAATGTTTGAGGCATGCAAATATTATTGAGGACGCCATTGTGATGTTCGTTTACCATGTTGCGGTGTTCTGCTGTTAAACAGCTGCAAAGATCCCCGGGTAGACGGGAGCAAAACTGCACACAATCGAAACCTCCCGCGATTCGTCTTGTCTAATTGTCTGTGTGCAGCTCTCCTGGACTGAAGCTGTGAGCACAACTGTGGCGTCGCGCATGCGTCTGTAAGGCTAATTTTACTTGCAAGGCTGTTCCCAAAATGCAATCGGAGCTTACAGTAAGTAAACAGCGTTGTGTTTTTCCAAAGTGATGAAGCTTTTGCATCTCATTGTACTAACTTAAATTGCATATCACGGCAGACATCTCAAAATACATAGTCTTCTGGGGGCTAAGCATATATTAATACATTTTGGTAGAGAGGAATATAGGCCTACTGTCATATAGGTTATGTTATCGGGCATCCTTCTAATTCCCTTGAACAACCAAGATTGAACTTTTGAACTCTTTATAATTTCTATTATCTAGTCCAGTTAAAGTCCAGGGGAGGAAGCCCCATCATAGTAAAGAGGATACTAATGTGATGTGTGTAGTTCTTCATAGCATCTTCATTTTGCTCTCAAAGTGCACGGAATTGATGGATTTTTAACAGAATGTAGAAAAAATTCTCCCGGGGGGGCATGCCCCCGGACCCCCCCAAAGGGGTTGTGTTCCCCTTGGGGCTAAGCCCCCCTTGTTCTTGAAGCCTAGTGACGCCCCTGGTACTTGCCTTTCCCAAGTAGCCTTCCACCCCATCCCCTGTCATGATATAAATCAATTAATCTAAACATTTCCTAGGGCGAAGCCACTGATGTTCCAGAGGGAGCGACACCACTTTTTGGTGTCCCCTGGCTTTGCCACAGAGTGCACATGCAGTTTTCGTAAATACTTAGACATACATGTGCTCTGCCAAGCACACATGAGCAATAAATAGTATACACCAAATATATCCGAGATGAAAGTAAGACATAATCGGGCCAGAGATGGAAAAAAAGTAGGACATAGAAAAAAAAAAAAAAAATGAACATGCCCCATCCATATACAGTTTACAGACAGAGTGAAGCTGGTGAGTTATTTCTCAGTCTTTATTAATTTATTACATGTGCATGTGCACTAGATACATGCTGTTCTGCTTTTGGACATTTTATTTCTGTGATGAATAATTCAGCGTGTGCGCGCGTGTGTGTGACCACCTTAACCCATCTGTGGATGTCTCAAATTTCAGTGACCTAAAATTATGATTGATGATGACGAGAAAAACATAAACAAAGAACAATCGAATACCCTCAAAAGCACAGCGACACTGTTTCCAACTTTATGAACGTGCCTTGAATACGCTGTTTTGCGATGTCTTGTGTGATTCTGCCCTTGCTGAGTGAGGGACATCTCAAACACTTAATGTGCATGCAAAAAAAAAAAAAGCTTAACCTGACTTAACGAACAATTGCCGCCAGAATTCACAGGCACATATCCACCGTTGCCCACTTCAACCTCTGAAAATATCCAAGCAATCGCCACAATATTTTGGATTTTATAGGCATTAAGCTTTTTCCTCACTATAGTTGTTCACTGGAGAGAAAAAGCTTAATGTGGAAAATGCAAACTCCACACAGGAAGGCAGACATGTTAACCAGTCGACCACTGTGCCGCCATATACAATCCTGTGTACATGTCATCATTGCATACATAAATTATATCCATGGATACACTGAAACTTTTGTTCAACGACACAAGCCATAAAGAAAACAAAATCTCAGCCAGTTGGTTCCAACCATCATGTCATCGATGCGTTTTTATACTCGTTATTATGGCATATAGAAGAAGTCTGCTAACCTGTTTTTAGTGGTTGGTTACGTGACGTTCCGCATATAGCGGATTCATGAGCTCACATAACCATAGATTCGTTACGGCGAATAAGCACCTCTGTTTGAACCTGTTGGTGAATAGTCATACACAAGACAACAGAATCTCCTTCACACAAGAAAAGACACAACACCTAAAAGCATTTACAAACAGAACAGTTGACGACATTCAGAAGCTTAGCACAAAAAACAAAGAAGTTTACCAAAATTATGAAGAGAAAATTTAAACACATTAACAGAAACCTTTAAAAACATTTCAAGCATTTTAAAACTAAAAAAAGAAAAAAAAGATTTTTAAAATGAATGTAAGTCCTTAATCAGACTCAGATTTGATCTTAGTGTTACTGTTTGGTGCCTTCTACCATCTTTGTTACTGATTTATTGCTTTATTGTTGTATATATGTTAGTTGCTCCATGTACAGCACTTTGTATGCTGCGATGGCTGTTTGAAAGTGCTCTACAAATACAGTTGAGTAGAGAGTTGAGTTAAGTAAAAGGTAAAGCATAAAAGCAAAGATTTTAAATCAGCTTTTAAAAGCAATTACACTTGACTTCATTTCTCTTGGCAGCTTATTCCTGTAAGTGCAGCGTAACAACTAAATGTAGCGTCACCGTGTTTACTCTGGGCTTCACTGATTGACCCAAGTCTGCAGATCTCGGACCCCTTCTGGGTTTATAGTCAATCAGCATTTCTTTGATGTATTCAGGACCCAAACCGTTCAATGATTTACAGCATCAGTCCCCAACCTTTTTTGCCCCATAGACCGGATTAATGTCAGACAATATTAGCAAGGTCCGGCCTTTAAGGTTTGTCAGATGAATACAACAAAATAATAGGATATGACCTGCATGAAAACTGGTATTTTCTAAACTTAATAATAAACACCAATCATGACACAAGTAACGTCGTCTCTGGCCGCAACACTCTGGTCGCTAGGGTAACATTTAAATGTGCCTTGAAAACAAGATACACCGCAAATACAAAGGGCATGAAAAATATGACTCACCATCGCCGCATATTATGCAGAGTGGCCTTGGTGCGTGGGGACCTCCGGTTGAGATAAATCCGTGTTCAAAGTAGACTCCTGACACTCTCTATGAAATGTAGCCTTCTTTTTCTTGAAAGTCGTAGGCTCCTCTTCTGTCTCCTGGCTGCCCCCCCCCACCCCAAAAAAAAACCCTTTCCAAAGATGTTTGTTTTTTTACTTATTTTTCTGGCTCCTGGGTTTCATTTCAGCGATAACCGAGAAGCACGCCTTGACCTACGTCAAGAGTGAGATACTGTAGACAGATGTAACGGACAATCCCGCAATTTTTGAAAATAAAACATCTTTTGGAAGTCATGCAAGTTATTTATTCTTGCTGTGTGGCCCGGAGGTTGGGGACCACTGATTTACAGGATATAAATACAGTGCCTCTCCAAACCAGTAGCTATGACCAAGGTTCCCAAAAATCGTGCCTGTCCACTACTCACCGGTGATGACTGAATTGCACTTCAATTTCACTGTACATTCTATATTGTACGTGACAAAATGCATTTACCTTTATTTCATGAGTCTAGTAACACACTAATAAACTCCCGCAATCAGTACGAGTGAAGTACAATGTGTATGATTTCCTTTAATTCGGGAAGACAAGACAAAAAAAATCTACAACAACAAAAATTCTTATTAACGCCTTTTCTTCTGGTTTCTTTTGTCCAGGTTGCGACTGGAAGTGATGTCGGCAGGCGACGAGCAGGAGGGTGAGGCAGTAGTGCCTGTATACGTGTACGAGTCCAAAGTCCACTGTGCCAATGTGTTGTTAAGTCTTGAGGAGCAGCAGAGACAGGGCATCCTGTGTGATGTCACTGTGTTGGTGGAGGGCAGGGAGGTACGAGCGCACAGGGCCATCCTCGCTGCGAGTAGCCGCTACTTCCTACAAGCTCTGCTGGGATACAATGGGCCACCAGGGGAACCCATCATTAACCTCCCCGATAAGGTAAACTTGGAACACACTTCCTAAACACTTGGTTTAAAAATTGGTTGGACCAGGGCCTTAAATTAGCATGAGAGTGTGTCATAGATTTTCTCGGACAAAGTTAAAGAAATGACTCGGCACACAGGAAAATTGTCTTCAATATCGGCGGGAGCGGATCTCTGAGAGCGAACGACGGTAGTTGCTCCGATGATCACACACTCGAGCTCCCTTCCCGCCAATTCCGACTTTTATTGTAACATACAAGGAAAACACTGCCCCCGACATTTGCATACCGCACCCCCGGTCCGGCCCCTCGGTAGTGATTGGTTACCTGAGTTTAAGCTTTGAACCACCGGTACATTGGCGCCTTTCTGTCTGGTCTACACTGTATCAACATGTTGCAGACTTCGCGGACGACAAATGTCGCCTGGGCGCGACGGGTGTTCTCAACTCGTCTTTTGTTGTTCAACCGCTGTTCCCAAATTATTCATTCCCCTTTTGTGACCGAGTTTCGCCCCCTCCCCTGTGATTGCCCACCTGCATTGACGTGCTAATTGTGGACTTCAACAGCCCTCCGGCCAGGTGGCCGGCGCCTTTGTGCACAGGCATTTGGAAGTGCTGGATACGCGCCCAAACGTTTAGATGTGTCCAAATTAAATGAAACTTTAAACATGATACAATTTTGCTCATAAATTCCTCTAACAACATATTTCGTGCAACCCGGGCAACCTGTGAACGTTTTTGTTTTTCTCATTTCCTGTTCAACAAATATGTTTTACCAGAATCGGCCAATGAGTCCCATCTGGTTCAGGAGTCCTCTTCCTGGAAGCTTCCCTCACTGTTCCGCCACATTGCTAACTACTAACTACTATATACAAAGTAAGCCAACCCAAGAACATCAAACACTCACATCTGCAATGCTTTTCTGTGAAGTCGTCATACAGGCTTACATAAGGCTACAGTAAATCAATCATCGTCACAATCATTGTTAAAATAATCTTCATCAGAATCCGTGTGCACCTGTTGGTACTCCGACATGGCCACTGTCAGCTGAGCCGCCACTTCACTTTGATAGCATCCATGAATTTGGCAGCACAGCCTCTGACCAGCAGGATCCCGCAAGCGACACGAAAACAGGAAAATAAAGATATACCAACAATCGTCTCCTGCCTCCAGACGTCGAATCCCATGAGGCAAGTCACTCCTTTCGTGGGCTTGTGTGCCCACCGTGATTGCTCTCAGGCCCATGAGGATGATGCCAATGCTGATGATCCATAGGCAACGCTTGACTGCCTTTCCTGTGGTCTTTCTTGAGAGGGGTGTGTTTACCACGGAAAACCCTCTCTCCCACTGTGGTCTTTCGGCGGCACGCAAGGTCAGCGCACTTGGACTTAGGTGCTGATTCTCCTTCCTGGGACTGGCGTCGCTACGCCCCTCAACCTTGAACCAAAGGAGCTTGTACTGCGACTGGTGGATCCAGCCATCGCGTCCTTCCCCCTTTACCGCAGTTTTTGTTGCTGCAATCACTTGGGAGGGGCCATTCCAGCGTTCACTGTCCCAGAGAAGTCTTTTCAGCACCTTGAGGAAGTTCTGATCACCACTCCGGACCTGGCGAGTCTGTGGAGCAGAACACCCTGGCAAGTCATTGTGCCTATGCATCTCTTTCTGATCAAATAGTCTTTTAGTCTCTCTCATTGTCTTAATGAGCCTGGCTTTGACAGTTCCGTTAGTGCGTTCCACAAATCCAACCGATTGCAGGTGGTACGCACAGTGTCGCTTCAAATCAATGTCCAACAATTCTCCCAATGCTTTCACAGTTCCCGAATCATCGCGAGCGCTCGAAGACAGTTCAACCCATTTTGAAAACACATTAACAATGACAAGACAGTATCGTTTCCCTTGTGTTTTGTTCAAACAGATTACAC
>NW_017806011.1:460657-462039 GCF_001891065.2 Hippocampus comes
GTAATTCAAAACCTCATCGATCGAACATGTTGGCCAATTCAAATTATGTCTTTTAACATATTGAGTAACATCAGGATGTGCTTGGTTCAACAAATGCTGTTTTAAATGCGAATTGAACAAGTCTGACTGTGTCTCAGGGATACCGCCGTGTATTTTGAACACTGTCCGCAGACGGTGGAAAAAATCGTCCGTAGTCTCGTCAGCCTTTTGAATGCATGTGGCAATTTGTTTTGGATCTTGCGTCCGCTGGTATGCCTTGGCGCAACGTTCCATAATTTGGTCAAGGGGTCCCCCTAGCTGCGTGAGTTCATCATAGCACAGATAACCTCCCGCGGCTTTTTTACCATTAAAGTTGCCCACAACTGCGCCAAACTTCGAACTGGTAGTCAATGAGAGCAATTTCAAAAGTTCACTCGCGTTAAGCCTGTGACTGTGGACCAAATCCGATAATTCTCTCACGAACTCGTCCGGGTCGTCCTTCGGTTTTGGAAGTGACGCGGCGATGTCTCGAAATTCGGCCGGCGTCCAAGGCCGGTAAAGGTGTATCGATCCCTCCCCCCCGGCCCCCGGCATCTCAACCATGGGGTAAGCTTGTAACGGGTTATCTTTACTCCAATCATGTCTGGTAGTTTGATCGGGGGCTGTTACGGGAGTTTGATTCGTTCCCCAGGACGGAGGGGGTACTGAATTCTTTTCTCTCGTACAGCTCTCCCAAAACGGCGGATGCTGGAGAGGTTAATGGTTGCGTAGCAGCAGTAGCTGCAATTACATCGTCATCCGTCTTTCGGCGTTTGTCGTTCGTCTTTTTAGCTCGTATTCGTTTGGCCCTTTCAACGAGGATTTTACACTTGTACCATTGTTTTCCGTGTTCATTATTTTTTCGCTTTTCTTTGTCTTTCAGCGATAATTTGCTCAAAACTGTTTCTAATTCATTGCAATTATTAACGTCTCCCGAAAATCCGTATTTCTTTTTCCACTTTTTCACGAATCGTGTTGACCCTCTGTAGTCTATTTCAGCCAATCGTGTGTTTTCGACTAACGCTTCCTCATCTCGACGTTCTGTCGTCTGTTGCGTTCCGCTCAATCGCCAGCAGCCCGAGGACTTCCGTGTCGCCATGTTGCTGAGCAACAGCTGGAAGCGTTGACAGGTATTTTACACGCAAAAAAAAGAAAAACAAAATCGCGATCTCATTCCGGGTCGTTACCCGAAAGGAACCGGTACTAGCCCGCGCCGGATTAAACAATGACTTTTACTTCGGACTGAACTGATATGTACCCGCACCGTTAAACAATGAATTTTACTTCGGACTGAACTGATATGTACCCGCACCGAAGTCTATATGGGACACGTTACCACAATAGCGTGATCGCCAATCACACTT
>NW_017806012.1:0-515 GCF_001891065.2 Hippocampus comes
TGTATGAAGCAGCTGGAAGTAAGACAATAATGGAGTAAACAGTTCTACAATTTCCAATATGTGACCGGAAAGAAAGATGTTCCCAATTTATCCCCGCCCCCAAAGCAGGATTGTTCAATATTTTGGCAAACAAAACTGCACCAGGTCCATACAAGTGGCAAACACATTTGTCCAAAATCCTTCAAATTTTCCACAGCTGGACCGCATCATCTTACATATGACGGCATCCCGTCATGTGACAGGAAGTAGCTCACAGTCACGCAATATCAGATCGTTCCTACTTGGCCTGTGTCTCATTGCTGACATGGACCCTCTTCATTATTAATGGGGACATACTTCAACACACCACTGAATAAATGAAGCCGCTGGGAGCCCCGACATCGCCCTCCCCCCCTCCATAGGCACACACGGAAAACACGCAAACACGAGGAGAGGAAGCCTGTGTGCAACCGAGCTGGCACACAAAGCAAGTCAGGCGGTGTGAGTGGAGGCAGCGAGGGGAGCCGCCTTGCACT
>NW_017806012.1:650-2115 GCF_001891065.2 Hippocampus comes
CATGTTTTCTTTTTCACACGCATCACGCCCACGTGTGTCAAGACAGACATACTTGCAAAAGCGCGCCTGTGTCGAAAGATAATTCTCAGATGAAGAAAAAAAAAAATCATCTATACTGCTACAGTAAATGGACAGAATAGAATACAATCTCTTCATTATGCCTCAACTTAAAAGTCCCCACCCCTGTCTGCATAACTGTCCGTCGACGTCATTTCAAGATGTCTTCCACCACTAAAGCGTCCTAAAGCTGTGTAACTCGATTGGAAAACAAGTCTTTTTGAGAAAGCATGTTAAAATACACAGTTGAAATAATGGAGCTGCAAAAGTGTGCACATGGTCTGACAACTGGGTATGTGGCTGTGTTCTGAACTAAAATCACATGAAAACATCATGCACACATTTGCCACCATTTAAATGTGAAAAGTGTCTGTATGGCCTGACAGTAGAATATTATTTCAATAACTTTCTTGAAAAAAACATCCTCTCTGGCCCGATCGAACAGCTTCAAAATCGAATGATGAAATCAAGGTTGATTTTGGCGATAATTCCTCATAGAGATATGTCTGGCTCAAACATGAACGACACTTGTCGTCATCAAAACAACACCGTACCGACAGTGAAGCGTGATCATGGCGGCATCGCACTTTGGGGCTGTTTTTCATCAGCTGGAACTGGGGAACTAGTTAAGATCAAGCAAATTATGATGACTACCAAATATCAGTCAGTGTCAATACAAAATCTTCAGGCTTCTGCTAGGGAGCAAAAAAAAAAAAAAAAAAAAACAAAAAAAAAAGCCGACTAGAACATCAGAACTTTATTGGGAGTTAATCAAGGGCACTTCAAAAATGGCAGGCATGTCCTGACTGCCTTTCAACCTGTCTTTGAATGGAATTTGTTAATTTGGTGCAAAGCCGCATAACCAGTCATAAAAGGGTGTGCACACTTGTGCAACACCTTATCTCCATCCTGGGTTCGAACTCACCGAGGTGTGTTGTGTGTTATTTTTCACTCTGGTGTCCAGGTGCCCGTGAACCATTTCCTGCTCCGACTCAGTCCTCTGCACCAGACGTTTGGGATAGGTCACCTGGGCCGCCGTGTCGCTGGCCTCCGCCCTCTGCCCGGACCATGACGACCGATCCCAGGTGGTTCCATCCTGGCCTGGGCTCCCGTTTGCACCTGGAAGGCAAACAGTACATATAATTGAAAGTCTACATACATGTTTGTGACAATACAAAAACAAACAAAAATAAAAATAAAAATCAAAGAAATAAATGTACACCTTGGGGAAAGAAATTGAAAAAATAATTGAGCGTGAAATGTGTTTTTATCAAAACTGAAAACAAATTTGAATGTGAAACAAACCAATGAGTTATCATGGGGAAAAAAAAAAAAGTTTTTGTCGACATGGAAGACAGGTAAGAGTCTTCTATAGACATGGTGAGGTAAACCATAAAGACAAGGCAGA
>NW_017806013.1:0-1624 GCF_001891065.2 Hippocampus comes
GTGGGGAGTCGAGGCAGTCTGAAGGTGACATAATTTCCCTCGTCCATCTTTGGTCGTGGTGGACAAGTGAAGCTTCGTGAAGCACTTGTGTACGTTTCTGACTCCTCCAGAGGGCACTCTTGGTTTCAAGAGGCAGTGGAATTTTAATACGTTTCCATTGCACTAATCTATATAAGATTCAAGAGCATCATCTAGAGGTGTCAAAAAGTATCACATGTGCTTCATGAAGCTTCGTTTTCCCATCATTAATCTTTGGATTTTACATCCCTTCTGTTTCTTCTTCTGGTTTCATTCTAAAATCCTTCTATCCGGCATCCATCCTTTCACTTCTCCCTCCTTGCATACGTCCTTGCGTCCTCCCGCCGATCGTCGGCATCCATCCTTCCACCCCTGCACCCGTTCTTCCTTTCTCCCTTCCCAGCCTTCAGATTACAGCTCATTTCTCGGTTCTGGCTCCCGGGCGTCCTCCAGAGCGAGTTCGGCTCGCGCAAGCCCCGTGGTAAGTTTCGCCGGGTCCGTTCAACCTCACGTTGTTGCAGCTGACCGGGAGTGAGCGATGCAGTTTTCTTCATTTGAGGGTGCAGTGGATGTAATTGTTTGTGAAGAAGTATAACATCTCCGTGGTCTGACTGTGTTTGTGCTTAGGTGGAGGAGAGACCGGACAGAGACTTCTTGGATAGAGTAAGTCAAGTTTCGATGTTTGGCTCATTTGGCCTCAGATGAAAGTCGAGCTGGGTTTGCTTTGGGATTAATATGTAAGTGCTCGGAATGTAAGACACCTGATTAAAGTTGAGGTTAACGCATCAAGGTAACATGTCGTTGAGTCATACTTGACCCTGCGTTCTTCTTTGTCTCTTATTTCTTTGTCTCCTCCGTACCGGAAGTAACTGAAATACCTTTTCTCACAGGTTACACTGTCAAGATTTTCTCTGTAAAGTAACAGTAAATTACTGGCAGCAGGGACAGGAATGTTAGGAAAACAAGCAACTGGATGTTTGAAGAAAATGCCAGTCGTGACAAGTTGTTACTCTAAAGAGTGTTAAATTTGGGTTGGAAAAAAAATGTTTGCATTTGACGGTTTTGAAGAACGTGATCAACTTAAAATACCGTAATTGCTAGCTGCAATGGCGTAATCAAGTAGCTGTGCTTAAATGTGAGTATTTATACTCAGACTGTAAAAAAAGTGGTATTGGTGCATCTCTAGTACCACCAAAACTGTCAATGAAAGTAAGATGAGAAAAAAAAATTGATACATACGGTACTTTTGTGAAGAAAAATAATTCATTCATGCCCTGTTACACGTTACAAAGTCACCCCTACACCGAAACCCCTTTCTGAAGTGGCCCTTGTAGCATGGGACCGACTGTATTCCTTGACGGCGTTGCTTAGCCACGGGAAGTTTATTTTACGCTGCTCCCACCATCGAATTGTATTCACATCTTCTTGTCAGGGCTCCAGAACAGCGCTGAACCTTTCTGCAGCCACTCTATCTTCCTTGGGTGGAGCGTCATCCCGCAGAGGAAGCTGTGACACGTCAGTCTCCGTCGAGATGGAGGCGTCAATCAGGGAGATGAAGGTACTCACCGGGTGTCACCCTGACTGAGTAGCAAATTTCATATTATTT
>NW_017806013.1:3563-5162 GCF_001891065.2 Hippocampus comes
AAAAAAAAAAAAAAAAAAAAAACAACAACCAGGAAGCAGATTGGAATTCCACTAAATGTCATACTAATATTACTGCTAATCCATTAACCTCACTTAACCCGCTCTCTCTCCTTTTCCCCGACCTTACCACTTTCCTCCTTTACACCAACTCATCGTCCTGGGCCCCCCCCCTCCCCGCCCCCCCCAGGCTTTAGAGCGTCAGAGGGAAATCTCTGACGTCATTCAAATCGAGCGCGACCAGCTGAGAGTTGAGGTGCTCAGCCTCCGAGATGTTGTCAAGGTACAGAAAAAGAAGTCGCATGACGGTGTGGCCATGTCACATGACACGACCGAACAATTTGGCCTCTTTCAGAGTTTATTTCTTTTTTTTCTTTAAGGAAGGTCTGCCAGAAAGAGTGCAAGTTACTGATTATTGATCATCTTCCAAGCAGAAATACGGCGACGTCATTTCTCCTGAGGTCGCAACCGACGGGGGGCCGAGATTGGACGATGCTGAGGATGAAGTCGGCGATAGCTTTGCTTCCCGGTTGGCGAACGAAGCTCCTGGGAGCGGAGAGAGCATGCTAGGTAAGACTCGGTTGCCAGGAAGCACAGAATATCATTCCACGATAGTAAAGCAGGGGTGTCCAAATTAAAGCCCGAGTCCATTTGCGTCCATTTTGTTGCTGACTCAGCATATACCGGTACTCAATATTACATTTGACAAGGCCCACAATGCGGATTTTTAGAGATGTAAATGTTGATTACATTTTTAGAGAGAAGGGAATTATTTAGCATGGTCAATGAAAAAAAAAACTTGTCACTCCAACATGTTTTTTCTCAGCAAGGTCTTATGACTTCACTCAATCAAATAATGACTCAACTTGCTTGATTTTTTTTTCCCCCCCCCACGGCAACTCGGGACTTGCTTGAGACTTGAAGGTTAAGACTTGAGATTCGCACATATGTGACTTACTCTCACCTCTGGTGTCATCGATCCATTTTCTGAAGCACTCAACTTCACTTTTAGCATTTAGCTGAGCCATAGCTCGACTCGGCTTATTCGCTTTTCTTTACGTTTCTTTACTCCGCCGCCTACCCAACCCGACAACAATCATAGAAGTCCCGGTGGTCGACGAGCTCGTCCGGAATGTTGGAAAGTGCGGTGAAGCTCGGCTGGCCCGCTTTTCTTTACGTTGCCTTCGCTATCTCCGGCGCCTGGGCAGACCCCAACAACAATACACCGCGATGTTGAGAGTGCAGTGAAAAGTAGCTTGAACTCTTGTATTTGTGAGGTAATCCAATGTCGATTAAGTCCGCACATTTAGTCTGTCCAGCAACGAAGAATGAAATGTGAAAAAGGAAAACGCATCGTTCTA
Organism: Hippocampus comes; assembly: GCF_001891065.2. NCBI lineage: Eukaryota > Metazoa > Chordata > Actinopteri > Syngnathiformes > Syngnathidae > Hippocampus > Hippocampus comes. Next base: position 4,922 of record NW_017806013.1, read on the forward strand.
TATGATTCTCCGGCGTCGAGCCGGGTGACCGCCCAGGGAGCCTCAGTTACGGCTCTCATTCAAGCGAATGGGACTGCGGTGGGCTCGTGATTTTTTTTTTTTTTAACTCCAAGTGTCAATATTTACAATAAATATTGTTTTGAGAGTCAAGCAGACTTCGACTGGATGTACAGTAGTGTATTTAATGCGGCTTTCAATATCGGGCTAAATATTAGCCTCGTTCGCAGTGTCGGACCGACAT
>NW_017806014.1:0-1039 GCF_001891065.2 Hippocampus comes
ACCTTGGATGCTGACAGTCTTCTGTGGATGATGGATGTCGAAACTTGGTAGATGGCAGCACTCTTTATCAGATATAAAAGGAAGAGCTGGTTCTGTGTGTCCAGAATGTAAAATCTTTTCCATGAATCCTACATTGTGATCTTTCGTCCTCGGCTTCTTCTTCAAAGTATGCCGAAGGAATGGTCGACGGTTGAGGGCTTGCTTCCTGTTTGTCAAGTGTTGCCTTGGAAACCGTAACGGGAGGGGAGCTACCGAACTGTTGGAGTCATCCTTTGAGAACTCTTCTTTCGTGATTTGGAGGGAGATCTCGTCTTTCACAGAAAGTGACAGTTTATCATTTTCAATGGTGTGCCTGAAGATCTGCTTGGAAAGACCATCTGGAACCGGGTTTCGAGAAGGTTGTTTAGGGTGCTTTCCTGTAAACCTCTCTTTAACGTAGATGCTGCTCTCACGGGGTTTGAAGCAACTGGTTCGACCATTCTTCAGGATACTGGTCCTGAAAGTGTTCACAGTGGGTTTGTGGGCTCCCCTGAGGCACACGTCTCCGATAATTACCCATCCTAAATCAAGGCGTTGGGCATATGGCGCATTATGTGGCCCATTACACTGGCTGCGAACCTTGTGGACTCGAATGATGTCTCTTCCAAGCAGCAGAAGGATTTCAGCTGAAGCATCAAGTAGTGGTATCCTGTTAGCAATGGTTATGAGATGGCGATGATGTGAAGCAGCTTCTGGAGTTGGGATTTCTTCTGTTATTCGGTATCAAATTGCATTCAATGAGCGTTGGAAGTGCCAATGATGATCCACCATCAATAGCCTCTATGACGAAGTTTGCCGTCCCGGCTCGCGGGGGCTTGGCCCGGATCGCGGGGGCCCGGCCCAGCCCGCGGGGTCCCGCCCGGCTCGCCTCACCTTGTGTTTGAACACAATTAAGTGGATTAGGGGTTAGGGGTTAGGGTTAGGGTAAGGGTTTAGGGTTAGGGGTTTGGGTTAGGGTTAGGGTTGGGTTAGGGGTTAAGGGTTAGGGTTAGGGTTAGGG
>NW_017806015.1:0-1118 GCF_001891065.2 Hippocampus comes
TGTGCATTGTTTTTCAGACAGATTACACAACGTCTGCAGAAGTTTTTTGAAAAATGCATAAACCCACGTGTGTAATAATATAGGTGCTATCATCCCCCCTGTTGACACATGTGACAAGCCATGTGTCAACCTTGCAGCCCACTCAAAGAGAGAAACTGGAAGCCAAGGTTTCCCTTCTTCCAATTTCCCTATCCCTGTGTCATCTGGTTGTGCTCCCTTATTTGTCCAATATTGTCGTTCTGTGTGAGGTGCTAGATTTTGTCTTGATTTCAAAACATCATGTGTTGTGTTCTGTGCCTCTATTGCTAGCATGTCACGTGTTACTGCTCTGTCATTCAGGAACCCCCGTTGAGCTGCCAGTTTTGCAGCCTGATCCGCAAAGCGGTTGCCAAGTGTGATTGGATCATCACCTGTCAAGTGTGCTTCACACTTGCAAATAGCAATTGTTCTAGGCAGCTGTACTGCTTCCAGCAATTGCTGAAGTAACAATTTGTGAGTTACTGCAGTACCCGTTGTTTTAAACCCTCGGTTTGCCCAATGTCGAAAGAACACATGCACAGACCCCCAGCAATATTGGCTGTCTGTCCAAATAGTCACATCTTTCCCTTTAAACATTTTGCATGCTTGAATTAATGCTGCCAATTCGGTTGCTTGCGCTGAGTAATTCGGCTTTAATCTTCCCTGAAATCAAACCTTTGTTTGTGTCGTAACCGCATATCCTACTCTATTTCGCCCATTCCCACCCTTGCTTGCCGACCCATCAACAAAAACAACTTCACTGATCGAGAGGGGCACATCAGTCATATCGGGTCGCGGCTTGGTGGAAATTTGAACTTGACTCCCACAATCATGTGGCGTACCATCCTCTGGGGTGGGTAAGAGTGACGCTGGATTCAATGTGCCCCATCTTACAACCGTGATGTGCCCCTGTGATAACAGTAACGCAGTGCAATGGAGGTGTCGTGCGGGTGACAGGAATGACATTTTTGTCTCTAAGAATAGCACGGACACCGCATGGGGCACTCTGAATGTTTAGGGATGAAATAACACCACCTCTGCGGATGCTTCGACCGCCAATGCGGCAGCCAGTACGGCTTTTTCACACACCCGGGGGTGGC
>NW_017806015.1:1132-1204 GCF_001891065.2 Hippocampus comes
GGGTTGCCCTCGCCACCGGATCGAGCCGCTGTGAATTATAAGCTACAGGCCTCATTTTTGTTCCGTGTTTCT
>NW_017806016.1:0-631 GCF_001891065.2 Hippocampus comes
GATCAACTTTGTCAAATGAATTGGAGCTGTGTTGGGGATTTTTTACATTTTTGATTTATGTCAAGTCACATACATTTTATGATTTTAGGAGGTGGGAAAGAACATACTGCAAATAGTCTTTTAATTTTGTGCTATTTAAATTTGGTTCCTCGTGAATTAAACAGACACACAATATGTATTATTCATTCTTATTTGATTTTTTTCCCCCAACTATGCAAAATGAACATTTGCTGAAAATTCTTTTAACACTCCCAACCCATTTAAGTTTTTTTCAGTATTCAAGAATTGTATTTCTTATTCACATTTTAGTGTTGCTGTGTGGAGTTTGCATTCTCTCACCGTGCCTGCGTGGGTTTTCTCTGGGTACTTCACTTTCCTCCTCCCTTCCAAAACAGAATGGAATGCGGAACACTTTAAACTGTCGAAATTGTACGAGTGTGAGCGCAGATTGTTGTTTATGTCTGTGTGCCCTGCGATTGGCTGGCAACCGGTTCAGGGTGTCCCCCGCTGACTGCCCGAAGACGGCTGGGATAGGCTCCAGCACACCCCACGACCCTTGTGAGGATAAAGCGGATCTGAAAATGGATGGATGATCTTTTAATAGATTTTTGTTAACTTTATAAAAAGAGCT
>NW_017806017.1:0-1263 GCF_001891065.2 Hippocampus comes
ATAACATCGGCAACTTGATGACATGTGTAACTAATGTTGTGATTTCACTCATTTTACATTTTTGTTTTAGGCGGATGTCATGTGCTGGTGTTCCTAATGAAGCGGATTGGTGTAACCATCAAGCTACTGATTGGCTGCAACCACTGCATATTATGGTGAATATTTTTATTTTAATTTATTTTTTGGCAGTGGGGATGGCGGGGGCACATAGAACCACACACTGCCTAATCACATGTTTGACAAAAATGCCGTATGCATGTAGAAAAGATCCACCCTTTTAACCCAACAACAAAGGCTTTGAGGCAAACAACGAACTGTGATTTATTATTTTGTTTTCTTCCCCATTGCAATGGCTCTCTCGCATAAAAATTAGCATTCCAGGACGGCACAAAACTGCTGAACAGCAAATCAACATTCGGTTCAAGAATGCATTCTGTGCTTTTTTTTCCTCTCCCCACAAAAATCAAGTCACTCAACATTTTAATATTTTTCAGTGACTGTTTCTCCTGTTTATCATTCCGAATCTGCCCCCCACCCAAAAAAAACAAAAAAACAACAAAAAACTTGTAATGGAAGTGTAAGGCCTGGTGGAAGCACAAGGGGCTGTGTATGTTCAAATAATTTCTCTTGTGGTTGTCATCAGTAAGCTCACGGTTGAGCTGGAATCCCTGCCGAGGTGCAACCCTGACTGGTTTCCAGCCAATCGCAGTGCACGTAACAACAACATTTACCCTCCAAGTCACGCCCATGGACAATTTAGTCTTCATGGGCCTCACATGCAGGAGAAAAGCCAAGCTAGCGCAGGGGGGGAACATGCAAACCACACAGGACGGCCCCAGCCGAGAACCTCAGCTGCCCTCATGTCTAAAGTAATCTTTCATCAAACTAAATGTTCAACATCGTTCTAAAACCTCATCCGTCATCACCTACTCTGGATTATTCCCACAGTGGCCCCTCGAAAGAGGCAAGAATGATTCGACCAAGACGAAATTCGCTCATGACCTCAGCTGTTGATAAATGGACGTTTCCCTGAATGGCTGCTGAAAGCACTGAAAAGAGTTTTTTTTTTTCGGGGGTGATGTTATTTATGCAGCGCTGCTTCGTTTTTGCCTTTTGCCCCGCCGGAGAATTTGCAGCTCCCTCCCCAAAGAGCCCGAGTGCTGCACCTCCCACACACAGAAGGGCCTCCTCGTTGTACTTCCTCTTCTTCCTTGACTTTTGGAGCTGACATCACATAATGCTGAAGGATGCTCTCATTTCCCA
>NW_017806018.1:0-1214 GCF_001891065.2 Hippocampus comes
GTCGGGTGTTGTTCACGGGCGAGTGGTTTTAAGTTTATTTTGCTTCTTTTGGACCCACAATAGATTTTTATATGGTAGGGGTTTCAAATCAAGGTCACTGGGTTAGGGTTTCGGCATTTCAAGTTTGGGTTTCAAACTAGGGTTTCAAGGTTGGATAAGGGTTTGAAAACAGAACTATGGTTTCAAATTAGGGTTTCAAGATGTGGCTATGTTTCAAGTTGCTGTTGGAAGCCACAGGTGGGCTTTCAATTTGTAGCTGTGGTTAGGGTGTCACATTTGACCCAAAGTTCGAGTTTGAAATTAGGGTTTCGAGACACGGTGACGCTTTCAAGTCGTTGAATAAAAAAGGGCAGAGTTTCAAGTCAGCATTAGACTTTGAACGCTGCGCTCCAAGGCTGCGTTGAGGTTTCGAGCACAAAGCGCGGGTTAAGGTTTCAAATTGGGGTTTTAAGACAATGGTCAGCATTTCAAAGGCCGTCACTGTCATTCTCTTCCACTTATTTGCGTGGCCCGGAAGGAATGAAGAACGCAGGCGTCGCCTTGGTGGTTGTTGATGTGCCTCCTGTATTCTCGGAGCTGCGTGAACTTCCTGCCGCAGTGCTCGCACTCTCGCTCCAGATTCTGCTTGACGCGACCCTTCTTGCCGTGCGTGGCCTTCTTCACGTGGCGCCGGAACAGCGCCTTCTCGAAGAACTCCTTGCCGCACACGTTGCACCTGAAAGGGAGCGAGCGAGCGAGGGAGGGAGGGAGAGCTGAGTCTCGTTTTCACAGTAGGCTTCAAAACAGGGTTAGTGTTTGAAATAGGGGAAATCGTCATTCGGGACTCAAATGACTGACCTGTCTCAAGACAGCGTTAAGGTTTAGAGTAGGGATGTTTTTCCAGATCGAAACTACGAGTATCCACTCAGTGAGTACTAAAATTCACGTGAACGAAGACCTTCCATTCTGACAAAGATGATGATGATTCGCCGACGTGTCGAACTGACATAGTTTAGCGCCACCTACTGCCGAGGAGGACTTCATGTTTTGTTTTGTTTTTTTGCCTTATCTATCAGTGGTTAGCAGTCTCCACGAGTACCCGATACCTTAGAATACTGATACCTGTGATTGATAATCGCCCATCCTGAGTTTAAAGCAAGTGCTATAGTGTCAAATTCAAGGCTCGGGGGCCAGATGTGGCCGCGAAAGCAAATCAAAGATGACAACTTCCATGA
>NW_017806019.1:0-1104 GCF_001891065.2 Hippocampus comes
GCACGCGCATCATCGTATTACTGCTCCATTTCATCAGCGGAATAACACGGTTGCCATTTTGGGCCGTCCTCTAACTGGTTGGTCAGAGCAAAACTTGGACTCGCCTAAAAAACAATCTGGTCAGTGCATGCCAACAAATCTGGATGGAGATGGAAGGAAACGACAGTTTGCGTCATTTTCCGTAAGGCTTTCCACGAGCCGCGTATCAATGACATCTTTGTGACCCTGCGTGGCGACGCTCACCATTCCACCTTCAGCTGGACGAAGGTCAGCAGTTGTCCCTTTCCCTTGCACGTCTTGCAATTCTCGTAGCCACGACCGTCGCACTTCCTGCACCTACGCGGCGCGCACATGAAGCGAGCGTCAATGTTTGGGTCGTTAAAGCCCTTCAGGAAATATTTAGGAAACAATCACGTGAAGACAGACAATAGAATAATAACGACACTCGCAGGCGTATGACCTTTATCCTCTGTAAAGAACTAATCTTTCTGCAGCTTATAGGAGAAGTTTTTTTTCACTGTAATATGTTCTATGTGCCGCCACGAGTCTAAACGCAGCATTCGGATTAATATTGTGTTTGTGGAATGTGAGTTAAGCAGCAAAATCCGCCCCTTTTTAGCCATCTCGGTGGGCGGCCATTTTGTCACTTGCTGTCGACTGAAAATGACATCACAGTTGCTCGGGGCTCAGGTAACAACAAATCACGGCTCGCCGGTTTTCTGAAGCTGAGCCGTAATTGCTCGTCGCCTGAGTCCCATCGTTTTCAAATGTATGTCTGTGTTATATTGGCCCCTAGTGGCCAAAAGATGCGCACCAGATGGAGCAGCACAAATTCTCAGTGAATTGAAGCATGAAATGGTGACACATAAACTGTTGAATTCTTGACATTTTATGTAATAGTGGTATTTATATTTTTAGAAAAGTACAATAGTGTGATTTTGCCCTTGGAAAAACGTGTTACAAGAATTTTTGTTTGTGTTTTTATCGTCTGGAAGAGCTGAAAAAACAGGTCCGTTCATTTCAATTGGGTAAAGATTGATTGGAGACATGTTTTGAGTTGTGAGCACGGTCACGGAACGAATCAAAGCTGCAAGTCGAGGCAGC
>NW_017806020.1:0-825 GCF_001891065.2 Hippocampus comes
ACGCGGCAAACTTTCATAAAATTTAAGTTTGGCACGTCAATAAATTATTTGTAGTTTTGCTGTTGTGAAAATTGTCTTTCCCACATTGCACTACAAAGAAATGCAGTAAAAAGTTTCCAGAAGTATTTGTTTCTTGTGTTGTACCCCAACGTAATAAGTAACATCAATTCAACAAATGTTTTGGAACAAACATCTTGCTTGCTGCATTGTGCTAACATTGTTGCCATAAATATCAATGTTTATAAATTCTATTTTCGGCCCAAAAATTAAAAAGTTCTGGTTTTTTTTTTCCATTCATTGTACAAAAAAAAAACAGTGTGTTGAATATACTCAGTTTCATTTCATCAAGTGGCTGCACAAAACTGAAATTAGGCATTTTTAAGTAGATGTCTAGTCGACCTAAAAATGTATCTGGATCCAGATGATTTTATTTCACGCAACCACTTGGTGACCTAAATTTGAGTAAACACAGCATATTAACGTCATGGGTGAGCTCAAGCCTATCCGTATCTGGCTTTGGATATGAAGTACACCCCGGAATGGTCGCCGTCCAACCATTGGGCAACTCTAGTCACTTATAACCCTCCAATTTACCGAACACGCGTGCTTAGGGTATATATGGGAGAACTGTGAGGCAGCGTGCATTGTGCCACGCTGCCCCATTTTTCTTGTAAACTGTGTCATTAATACTATTTTGAGCTATTCAAATGTCACTTCCGGTTAATTGTAGACCTACTGCTGGTGAATGTTTGTCCTTTTATATCTCATTCATCTATTTCCATAGCACTCGTCTTAATCATGAGAACAGGTGAGCTAGAGTCTATC
>NW_017806021.1:0-1924 GCF_001891065.2 Hippocampus comes
GCCCAAAGGAAGTTGGGATCGGTACCAGCATGCCCACGACCCTCGTGGGGATACGAGGATTAGAAAATTAATGGATGGAAAACATACGGTACCTGTCCTACACTTATCCATCCATCCATCTACAGTAGTTATTATTTATTTGTTGAAATATAGTTAGGGCTGGAGTTTGTACAAATAGAATGAATGTCTTACTGCTGTCCCTGTTCTAAAATGCCCCAAAAAAGGTTTTATTTATTCATGTTTTATTGATTCAACAAAGCTACAGTGCACCTGGAAAGTATTCACAGCGCTGCACTTTTTCCACATTTCATTCTGTTCAAACATCACTCCAGAGTGGAAAATATTCTTCCTCAAAATGATCCACACAACACTCCATGATGACAATGCGAAGTTTTTTTTTTTTGTTGTTGTTTTTTCGTAATTTTTGAAAACTTAACCAAAAAAAAAAAAAAAAGTAAGAAATCACATGTACATAAGTATTCACAGCCTTTGCCACGAAGAGCATCATGTTTCCACTGATCATTCTTGAGAATTTCCTTCAGCTTTGAGTCCTCTTGTGGAAAATTCAGTTGATTGGACATGATTTGGAAACGCACACGCCTGTGTATATAAGGTCCCACGGGTAACACTGTATGTCAGAGCACAAACGAAGCATGAAGTCAAAGAATAGTCAATAGAACTCCAAGACAGGATTGTCTCAGGGCACAAATCTGGGAAAGGTACAGAATATTTTCTGCTGCTTTTTAGGTTATAATGAGCGCAGTGGCCTTCATCATCCGTAAATGGAAGAAGTTCTGAACCACCAGGACTCTTCCAACATTTGGCCCCTTGTCTAAAAGGAGCAATTGCTGGAGAAGGGCTTTGGGCAAGGGCACAGTCGGCAACGGTCGTCCTCACATTTCCCCAGCAAATGTTGCCATAGTCAGAGTGATGGGTGATGGCCAGACCGAAAGCGTATCAAGTCGACGAGGTCCTTCTTCGACAGTGAGGATTTTTTGGCGCGGTTGCGTTTAGAGGTGGTGAGAGAGTTAAGACGGGGATGAAGAGGTCGTGGGGCAATACAGCTTCTGCGTATTATGGTACGCCGGGTGGAGGTGTCAGGTTCCAGACTTGGTTGAAGGAGGGTCGAGCCAAGTTAAGCTTGCTCGCCTGCTAAGTCATTGCCAAGAAGGTTGCAATGGCCCAACACCCAGATTACCTGCTTTCTCCCTTTGGAACTCAAGGCCGCAAGGGATGATTGGACAGCCCATCACTATAGTTGCCTGTCCCTGCTATAGTAGATAGTTTACTTCAGGGTTACTCAATAGGTGGGTCCCCTGGCCGTATCTGGCCCACCAGCTGCCTAGTTGTGGCCCCTAAACTGCTGCAGCACTTTAAAAGATTAGAGTAGATCAACTCGGCGCACAGTTGACCAGCCCATTCATTGTGTATGTGAGGCTGTGGGTGCACAAGGTGGCCCCTTAACATGTGCCAGGCATGCCCTAATTAAAAAAAAAAAGTTTACTTCACTATGTGTTTTGGTTGGGTTAGCATGTCTATACTAGGACTTGTGTTCATGCCAATGACACACAGACAACCTGTAGAAAAGCCTCCTGAATCATTAATTGTGAAGAAAAATATAGTCATTTCTTTAATGTAGGTACCTTAAGTATTTACAGCTTATGTGTTCATTTGTATGTTTTTTATTCGAGTTTACCAATTCATGTGGCTTGTGCATGGGCAGTGATGTTGTAGTGGCTGAAAGCAAAGCATGCAATACAGTCAGAAATGTGTTTGTTTACCGGCTTGTGTGATTTGTTAGAGGTGACATACAGTGGTGGGAATAAGTCAAAAATGTGCAATTTCAAGCAAGTCTCAAGTCACCGTGGAAAAAAGCAAGTCAAGCTGCCACCAAAAAATTAAAGTCCAGTCATGACTTGATTCA
>NW_017806022.1:0-520 GCF_001891065.2 Hippocampus comes
ACTATGTCCCTGATTGAGACCGGCGAGTATTGTGGGCGGACGTTCACCGTCTTGGACCCGGGGTCGGATGGAGAGGACGACCTCTGGTACGAACTTATCACCGTCGACGGGGAGTCCGTCGAAGTGAAGGAAGGGACCAGGGGCTTCTCTATCAAAGAAACCGTTGGAATGTTCGGTGCACGCCTGCTCACGGACATCCACGAGCGTCCGGAATTTTACTATAACCGTAAAGAGATCGCCCGCACCGACAGGGACATGGACTTGTTTCAGGGGGAACTCTATAACATCTACAGGTCCATGAAGAACTACGCGGACGACGGGACGTGGTTCGAGAATGAATCAGCGTGTGACTCCACCTACCGCTGCCAGTACCTCCCCCTTTGCTACGGGGAAGGGGCCGACAAGGTGTGCAACGAAGGCACTACGCCCGATGGATACCGCCGCATATTCGAGCTTACAATAGGACAGACCGATGAAGACCGCTAAACGCACCTATACGCTATGGTACACACCGTTTGCT
>NW_017806022.1:1255-1535 GCF_001891065.2 Hippocampus comes
GCTCACTTCTTCGCCAAGTCTCGCCCGGTCATTGCGGGCCGCGAAGCACCGTACCGCATCCCCAGTATCGTATCCTTCGCCCAGCCGGACGATGCCTCCCTGTGGAGCTATGTGTTCGGAGGGGCCGTTGAAGGGGCGTGAGTAGCCCCGATCACCTGAACCCCTAAGGAGCCCCATGAACATCCAACCTCGCAACTCGTTTGTCCTCGTGTCGGTGCCGAACGACAAGATCAAGAAACGCGGAATGTTGTTTCTGCCCACCACCGACGATGAGTACATT
>NW_017806023.1:0-336 GCF_001891065.2 Hippocampus comes
GGCACAAGGTCGGCGGTCTGTGCGTCGGTATTGTCCAGATAGGGTGACAGGTCCACGGTGGATGGCGCGGTGCCATCGTCCTGGAGGGATATGCTGAGCTGGTCGGCGGTGATCTGGAACTCGTCGACGACCTGGTCGTCAGTGTCGACGGCATTGGCGGCGATTTCGTCTATTGCGGCCTGGGCATCGGTTGCGGCCAGCCCCGATGCGGTGTTGTTGTAAGGCACAAGGTCGGCGGTCTGTGCGTCGGTATTGTCCAGATAGGGTGACAGGTCCACGGTGGATGGCGCGGTGCCATCGTCCTGGAGGGATATGCTGAGCTGATCGGCGGGGGTC
>NW_017806023.1:2027-2295 GCF_001891065.2 Hippocampus comes
AAAAGCACCACCGTTGTCTGTAATTGCATTGTTTGGGTCGCCACTAACGATATCGGTGCCTGTAATAAAGCCGGCATCATTGGTGAAATCAGCTAAGGTGACCAGGTCGTAATCAATTTCCAGGTCGGCTACGGTATTGTCTTGAAGTTCTTCTTGTCCGACCGAATTGGGTGCCAATTGACCTGCACTTATCGAGTTGAACTGTATGTCGAGAAATCCGTTGATGGAACCATCAACAATGTTGTCGCCACCTATCTGACCCACTTCA
>NW_017806024.1:0-61840 GCF_001891065.2 Hippocampus comes
GTGCCGAGCGATGGCAATACAATAAGCAAAGTGAGGACTACAAACAAAAAAACAAAAAAAAAAAATGCTTGCTTATGGTGACATGTTGCAACGGATTCTATCAGTCGCTTCACCTTCGTGGCTGAGTATCCCCAACTCAGCTGCGCCGCCTTCTTCATGGCTGAGCCCAACGAGGTCATCAGCCTCGAGTACGACAGCGTCGACATCGACTGCCAGGCGGGAGACTTCATTACGGTGAGGCCATCGCCGCCACGGGGAAATAGGGATTTGAGTGCCGAGCGATGGCAATACAATAAGCAAAGTGAGCACTACAACCAAAAAAACAAAAACCCTTGCTTATGGTGACATGTTGCAACGGATTCTATCAAGGTGTATATGGTCACAGTGTTCGGATTGTGCGGGCTAATGACTTTGACCCTGCATGAAGGCCGTGACTGCTGTTCTTGAGCAATAAAAATACGAAAATGCTCTCATTGAAACAGCGCATAATAAAACGCCATTTTCCATTTACGTGACCTCAATCAAAATCAATATGTATAGTGAGAGCAAGAAAAATATAGTCCTAGTAATCCTCATATCTCGCACGTGGCTGAAAGGTGTTTGACGGCTGGGTGTTGAAAGGCGAGAAGTTTCCCAGCTCGCAGGACCATCTGCTGTCCCCGCGCGAGCGATACGTGGACTACTGTGATTCCTCCACTTCCACCCGGAGAAGCGTGCGCTCCTCGCAGAACGTGGCCATGATCTTCTTCCGTGTGCACAACGCCGGCAGCGGCTTCGCCGTCACGTTCAGGAAGCTCGCCATCCAATTTCGTAAGTAAATGCGATGTTTTGATACAACCCAAGTAATGGTGATGCAGTCAGATTTTCTGACAGAAAAAAGTACTTTAATTTAATGTCTAATAGTTAAAATTAATAGCACGCAAAATGTCCTTGTGCTATGCGCTACTTCCATCTTGTTTTGCTTACTAAACGCAGAAGAAAAAGAATCCTCGTGCTAAACTCCCAATATTTTCTGCTCACTTTGAAATTGTACTTCTGATACCTCTCAAATGTGTCTGGAATTTCGTCTGACAGCTAATACTAAGAGCAAACATCCCAAACTTTGAGGCCATTTTGCTCATGGCTGTTGCGCAATATTTGAATGTTAGCATTGTGCTGTTTTTTTTCTTACTGTAGAAAAAGAAACATTCGCTGTTTACGTGTCAGCTTGCCCGTGAACGTGTCACATTTGCTTCGTTGCAGCCTGCAATGTCATCTCACACTCACCAGAAGGCACTTTCACCATGGTCAGCCCACAGCAGCACAGGAACTGCAGCTTCTCCATCGTCTACCCGGTAGAGGTCGACATCTCGGAATTTTCATCCTTCGGACTCCTCGGCAGCTTCCCAAAGGTGAGGCAACACGTACTGAACAGCAGCCAGCCCCTAAAACGTTGGCTCCTCCCTCCAGTGGCCCACATCGACTTGCGACTCGGAGGACATGCTCCAGCTGTTGGGGGGAAATGGTCTCGACACATCCAAGATGTTCCCCCTCACGGAGCTCTGCAGCTCCTCTACTGGGCCCAGTGAGTACTGGACATTTATGTCTGCTGAATTCTATTCTTTGTATATTCGACATAGTTTTCTTGACATCGTTATTCAACACAGCTTTTGTTCTGTCATCTTCCCTGCAGGACACATGAAAGTGGGCTGCGAAAACACGGTGGTGCGCATGGTGTCCAGCGGCCGCAATGTCAACAGGGTGTCCTTCAGCTACCGCCTGCTGGACAGCCAAGAGCTGCAGAGGCTGCGAGTCAACAACGTGGAGGATTTCTGCATGGCCAACTGATCTCTCTCATTGATATGTCTGAAAGACCAAACATGAATGGGAATATCAATGAAGACAAAGTGTGTGTTTTATATATTTTGTTCTTCCCCCTTTCCCCCAACATCCGTGCTGTTTGTTGCATAAAGTCTTGACATTCTAGTGATGAACGGTGCTAAAGTGAATTTATTGTCAGAGTAATGTGCCGTTAATAAATACAACTGATTGGCATTTGTATACAAATACTTTTTTGGAATAAAATTACACTGCATGGCAAAGCAATTATTCATCTTGTTTCTTGTTGAGAGAACACATCAATGTTTCCACTTTACATATTCAATGAAGCTATGGCAACCGTAGTCATGACGATCAGCCACAACAAAAGCTGCACTCAAAATGAGGCTCCAAAAAAACAACTTTTGACAATAATTTATTATTTGTCTGTGGCACAGTATTTTTTTTTCTATTCGTCGGCAGCATATTCAAACATCTATGTTTTGAGCTGTTGTGAAAGCGCAATATAAATAAAGATGAATCAAATGAAGTATTTTCAACCTTTTAATTGGCTTGCTTCAAATTTAAAATACATCTATGAAAGTAATTTGAGGGGTCTGCAGCAGATTTTTTTTTTTACTTTTATTGGCCCTTGGCTTAATCTAAAAAAACAAATAATTGGGCTATGTGGCAAATATTTTTTTTACAAAAATATAGAGTTTAGTTTCTTAAAAAAAGATTTTTTTTTTTTTACTTTATAAAGACCCAAACTACAAGCATCAAGGCAAGCTACATTTTTTTGTGATCAGTGCTTCAACAGCCATAAAAAAATCCCTTGAATGTAAATTGTAAAATTATCCAAGGACGTCTTGATTGATTGCAACCTTTTCAGCGCTATACGACTCGAAATTACGACGTCCCATCGGGCTGCCCGCATCCGCTCATTTCAATCAAAGCTAATTAAGTTAACAAGGTACATTTGAGTATAAAAAAAACATCCTACGTAATTTATTTTGCTGGAAAATGTCATCTGCAATCAAGCGATGACAACGTGGGAAATGGGAATATATTATTCTGGAATTTACGCCTTGCCGGAAGTGTCGGATTCAGTGCCTGAGGGGGGAAAGTGTGTCGGAAGTGAGGGTCCGACGCGACTGGACGCAGGTGCTCCGTGCGTCACGCTTTCTGGGAGGAGGGTCTCTTCCGCTTGTCTAAAATGGCCGCTAGGGTCTGCGGGGTGTGAGGTTTGCATCAGCTCAAAGTGTGGAAACGCAGATGTGCTTTCACACTTTCACACACAATAAAATAAGATTGCTCGTGTGCGTGTGTGCGTGCGTGTGTGTGATGATGTCTGGGTCATGGTGAAGGTGGAATTTGTTAGGGAATGGAGGCGTGGGGATTTAAAACATTTTTTTCTAGCTTTGCTGGTCACTAAAATAAAACAAAATGATACCCCACTAGGGCATGCTTTAAAAGGAAAGGGAAATCATCACATTTATTGACAACAGTGCAAATCAACATTCAGTTTTTTTTAATGACAAAGCTATACATTGTGGTTTAAAAGGGAACATCTATTTGGTGGTCTTCTTATTCTGTTCTTGGAAAAAGTCGTTGCAGGCAACGGTGAGCGCAGCCACCAGCACAACAAACTCATTGAAGTCCACCTCGTTGTCTTTATTGGAGTCCAGGTCACTCATGATCTTCTCCACCAGCAGTGGGTCCTTCTGCGACTGAAAAAAATAAATACATAAATAAATAAATTACACCATGCTCAAGGACTTGAAGATGTGTCATTTACAATGGCACATTTTTATTTACAACTGCCAGCCAAGTGCAAAAATGCAACTCTTCTTAATTAATTTCACAATAAGCAGCGCTCCCAGTTAAAGTTTCACTGTCACTGTTACTATTAAATTATACGTGTGTATTTAAAACAACCACGGAGCTTAGCGTTTCAGTCTCGTAGCTTAATGCTAACACTAAATAGCATCTATGTTTTAGTGCTGTAACCCTTCAAGCAATGCACTGAATACTAATAGTGAAGCAACACATTTGGACAGACAATATAACAGTACTCACAGTCATATATTCTACTCTCGAACAAGTGCTGTACCGATGAGCTGTGAGAGAAGTTGAGACGCATAAAAAAAGTTCGACTGATTTTTTTTTTAAATTTTCCAGAGTAAATTTTTTTGAATTCTATTTTAATTTAAAATAAGTATTTAACTAAATACAATATATTTATTTAAATATATAAAAATATGTATTTTGAGTAAAAAATAAAGCTAAATTCAAATATGAACTACTATTTAAGACATTAGAATATTTTTTATTCAATAATAATACATTATAGTTGAATACATTTTTACTGTTTTCAATTCATTCAAATTGAAAAAAAAAGAATATTAATCGCTCCATGCTTTCGCTGCTTTTACGATTTAAATACAATGAAACAAGACTATCCCTGCACTCAAGGTCTGCAATCAGATGCGATTGCCACCCACGGGGCTATGATGACATCATGGCAGCATCTATATTTGGAAGTGACGGGGGGCCCCGGTTGACAATGATGACGCGCCAGCAGCTGAGGCCTTCGCTTCCATTCACATGCAGGATGATAACAAGAAACGAAAAAAAATAATAAACATGTCTGTGACACCAAACTTCCAGATGACCGTCTCAATCACCGAAAGTGCTATTTGGTATCACGTGGCCTCAGGGGGGCTTTATCTTCAACAACTGGACAACCCCCGCTGTCTACTACACATCCCATTGGTGATGGACAAGGTCAAAAGATGCCTTCATCGTTTCTTGTATACAGTCGCTCTCTGAAACATGGTCATGAGGCCGTCCTTTTGGCAATTCACACCTCCCCAAAGCGCTATATAATAAAGATGAGGTGAGTCCGTGAATGAAGTGAAGAGAAAAAGCGCGACGACGGGTCAAAAGGTTACCGTGAGGAAGTCCGTGAGCTCGGTGTGCAGCAGCTGCTTGAGCTCGCCCTTGTTCAGCTTATACTTGTCTCCGTCATGGCCCGAGTAGTTGTAAAAGACGGCGATCAGCGCGTCCATGGCGCCCTCCAGCTGACTCGGCATCTTGCTGGCCCAAATAAGCAGAAGATGAAGAAGAGGAGCAGTCCTACCTGTGAGTGGAGGTGTTCAGTTGTGACGGCTCACTTGTTTGTCAGGAAGGGAACCACAAATGGGGAGAGTTGGCGTTGACGGCTGGAGTGGTCCGCCCGACGGGGTAATTAATTCCACAGGCGAGAGCATCCATGGCGACCATCTTCCTTTCCAGCCGCGTGCTTGGAAAACAAAACAAGTGCTGATGTGACCCTGCCTCCACCCGCCCCAAGGGTGCGAGAGAGCCTACACACCGCCTTCTCCATCTCGGTGTTCAATCATTCTGGTGTTTCCGTGCTCTCCCATGTGATTGGGGGTTAATACTGCAATGATGGCAGGATGTGAGCTGAGTCACACAGGTGAGTCCCTGCTCTAAGTGACTCGGAGGATTTGAACCCTCCCAGAGAATCAAGGTTCCTCAGTCTGTATTAACCAGAATACCATGAGTGCTCTGGCGGGAATCACTGGAAAGACCACAGACTCTGATTAGTTAACATTAACAGACTCGCCAAGAAACACATTTGGATGTGGAGGTTTACTGACTTGAGTTTTAGGAATAACCAGAAAAACAGAATCAGACGAGTCCAGTTCGCGGCCTCACTGGAAAACTCGTTTAATGGACTTGTAAGGAAACACTGTGGATTCGGACAATTCAGTTTACAGAATAGCTTGAAAGATAATAGACTCAGATCACTTGATTCAATGCCTTTGTTTGTTTTCTTGCTCTGAAGCCAGGTTTTATTTTTTAACCATGGTGAGTTTCATCCTTTTCTAATTTTCCTGACTTAACAGCCGCCAACCAGAATAGCAGCCAGCCCCTAAAGAGGAGCCCCTCAGGACATTTTTTTCTTCCACTCGCAGCCGCAGCAGGTTTCCATTTGTTAGACTTGACGAAACTCTTGCAGCAGCAGGAGGTGAGCATCATTAAATGATTGTTATTGTCATGTCACTGAGATAAATTGAAATCGTGGGACAACAGATCAACAGTTTCTTTATGGGCTGCTTGACGGACTGTACTCTGTGGCATCCGCGAGGTTGTTGCAAAGATAACACAACATCCTCAATGTGACTTTGTCCCTCAAGAGAGTATGCGAGTGTGGTATATAATGTATGCGTGTGTGACAGGCATAAAGTATGATAATGTTTATAGTCTACGGTATATTGTAGACTATGTGAAGAAACATATTTACATGTATTCATACACACACACCAACTGTGTATATAAATGGATGGATGGATAGATGAACAGATTCAGACACCACTGTGTTGAGCTCTACTGCTCTCTACAGGCCCTTTGGAGACAACACAATGGGCCGGCCATTTAACCTCAAATTTAAAACCATCTACTCATCCATCCATCCATTTTCTAATCGACTCATCCTCACAAGGCTTATGGGCGTGCTGGAGCAGTAGGCGGGGCACACCCTGAACTGGTTGCCAACAACAGAACATGCAAATTACACATAGGAAGGACGGAGCCGGAATCAAACCCTGCACATCTGCACTCGTGCTAACCACTCGTCCACAATGCCACCTGTTTAAAATAATCTTTTCCATAAATAATTGAAATTAAAAGAAAAGTGTGTGTGTGTGTGTGTGTGTGTGTGTGTGTGTGTGTGTGTGTGTGTTTGAAAATTGTGACCCCCCCCAAAAAAATCACCCAGCCGTTTCCTTGGCAACCACACTGCAGAGTAAGGGAAGGAAGTAACGACAAGGACAATTACGTCAGACACTAAGGAAATGACACATGACAAGAATTATGACACCTCATTAATCATGCAAAAAATAAATCATGCAAAATTTTCGCAATATAACAAGACAAAAAAAGCTCACAATGG
Source organism: Hippocampus comes (assembly GCF_001891065.2). Classification (NCBI taxonomy): domain Eukaryota; kingdom Metazoa; phylum Chordata; class Actinopteri; order Syngnathiformes; family Syngnathidae; genus Hippocampus; species Hippocampus comes. Next base: position 6,758 of record NW_017806024.1, read on the forward strand.
ACGTACAATGGGAGGAAGTGTGATTGACTTCCCTTTTGAAAGCCTCAAATGAGCATTTTTGTGGTGTGTGTGTGTGTCCCTGTGTGAGACATATTAACCCACTTCCACACTACAAGATACACGCTTGATGTTTGGTCATGCTCTGACCTTTTCTTTAGTACACCCGGTTCAAGTTTAGTAGCAATCGGACAAATATCTTGAGGACAAGTGTGACCACTGGAAATGGCCAAAATGACATTAAAACAAGATATTTAAACCTCAATGGCAGACTTGCTTTGTTCCAGATATGGCTTCAGGTGCTTTTTTTGTGTACATCTATTAAATTTCAAAATCTCTTGGACAAGTTTGTCTTTGAGGTAGCCCCGGATTTGGTGAAAATGACTCTAAATGAGCTACATGTACCTTGATCCAAAATGGCTGACTTCCTGTGTCCTTTCAAGCAGGGCTTCTTGAGACTAGAAAAAAAAAGATAGAATAGTTGATACATTAGATAAAAATAGACAGAAACGTGTATTGAATTTCAAAATATTTGCAACAAGTTTGTCTTGCAAATTACCAAATCGACCATTCATTACATAATTTTGTTGTAATGAATAAATAAAGCAACTGCTCGTTTTTGGGAGAGCAAACGGACGACTAAACGGGGAAAAAAAATGAGAGCATCTACGGGTCCCGAGTACTGGCTGCCAGCCTTGTGCCCATGAAAAGGGGTCTTTACAGAGCGCCCTTTTTTTTAAAGCGGAGACGGGGAGGTGGGTTCGGGGTGCATGGTAGGTGGGGCTTGAATATACATAAAAGCTTTAGCCAGTCGGACCGTCCAAGTTGGCACAGCCTCACCAGACGATTTGCCGTCGATGTTCTTTCCAGCCGAGGTGGTTTCATCCCGGATGTCAGGGGCGAGCAACGTGACTGCGGGCCCCCCCGGGTCCAGTTCGGTCCTCCAGCCGGCCTGGGACTACCTTCGCCAGAACCACCACAACCTCCTGAGGAGCCCATTGTTCCCCGTGGCACTCTCTGTCTCCACTTACTTCTTCTTGGTTGGGGTCTACACGGCGCTGGACCTGCTGGCACCCGCCTGGCCCAGCGTCAACCGCTACCGGCTGCACCCGGACAGACCCGTCACCTGGCCGGGCATTGGGACCACGCTGGGTGTCACCGCCTACAACCACATGTTCTACATCTTCCCTGCCGCTGTCGGCCAGTGGTTGTGGAGGCCACCCACCCCACTGCCTCCGCAGGCGCCCACCCTTTGGGAGTTCTCCCTGGGGATCCTGGGCTGCATGCTGGTCTTCGACTTCCAGTATTACCTCTGGCACCTGCTGCACCATCGCGTCCCCTGGCTGTACCGCACCTTCCACGCAGTGCACCATGAGTACCGGCGCCCATTTAGCCTGGTCACGCAGTACCTGTCTGGCTGGGAGCTGGTCAGCGTGGGCTTCTGGGCCACAGTGGACCCAGTTCTGCTGCGGTGTCACTGCCTCACCACGTGGGGCTTCATGGTCGTCAACGTCTACGTGTCCACCGAGGATCACTGCGGCTATGACTTCCCGTGGTCCATGCATAACTTGGTGCCCTTCGGCCTCTGGGGGGGCGCCCCAAAGCATGACGCCCACCACCGGTGGCCCGCCACCAACTTTGCCCCTTTTTTCTCCCACTGGGACCAGCTGGGGGGCACCCACATGATGCCGCCCACCAGCGGGCACGGCTCCGATGGTGATCCGAAGGACTAATGAATCACTTTTGTACCTTCTCCTGACCCAGAATGTTCCCTTTCCTTGTCTGACCTTCTATGTTGCTTCGATTTTATGACTTTCTGGTAAAATGTGACGTTGTAGACCGTGATGCACCGTTTTCAACTACTCCACTACTCTTCTTTTGTTGTTGTTATTATGGCGATCTCTCAGGTTTGTTTCCATACACGGGGAACAAAAGAAAATGAAAATAAAACAAATAAGTGCACTTACTTGACAGCTGTGTCTTTTCAATGAGCGAATATCAGCGGGGTGGCATGTTGTGTGTGATCTCGTCCACGCTTGCTCATTCTCTTTCCTCGCCGGCTTCCCGTCGTGCATGAATGGTGGTCTTTTAGCAGCAGTCCCGGGTCGGGACGCACGGCTTGCAATACTAATGGCTCTGCGGCTGCGCTTGAAAGGAGATTTCATTTAAAGTGCAAGTGAGCTATATATGTATGTTGCATATAAAAAGAATATAGATCCCAGTTCAAATGCCTTTTTTTTGTGATATAAAAAAAAAAAATGTCCAAACTTATTTTCCACTATTGATGTGATCTACAACCTGTCAATGCAACTGAAAGAAAAAAAAGAAAAAATGTTTAGATTTTTTTAACCGTACTTAATGATACAATAAAAATGTATTGCGCTAAAGATGCATTTTCGGGGTGTAGGGATTAGCTAGCGACTGCTAACTGCTTGCTACAGTGGGAGAAATGGACCTACCTGTAAGTCAGTGGCAATTGTGACATCACTGATGCAAACAAAGGCGCCCAAAGTTTTTATCAAGTTGGTTCGAGGCAATTTATGTCCCGTGTCAAATCGTGTCACTCCGCCAGTTTTCAGCCACACCTTAAAAAAAAGGAAGCTGAAATGCTGAAAAAACACTTAAATGCTATATCTCCACAAATCAGTGCTACATAGTTCTGACTCTGCAAATCTTCAGCATTTATCTTACAACATGTCATGCGTTAAGAAACAAATGTTCTTGAAAGCGCTTCGTGACAGCTGCAGCGGTTGTACAAAATGCATTCTCTTGTATTGTATAAACCTCTTGATTTCCCTTCACAGGGTTTTAAAAACAATAACCATTAAAGCAGCAAGTTTGAATCCTGGCTTGGCCCTGCATTCCCGGTGACGCTCTCTCCTTTGTGGCTCATCACAAGGGATGGCCAAAACCGGTTTGTCGTGGTTTGCGCTTTATGAGCGGTATGTCTGTTGCAAGAGGGTCATGTTTATTTTAGCAGCAAAGACGCCTCGAGCGGACCCGTCATAGCCGCCCACCATCAGACCCAATAAGCCTTTAAAATCAGCAAAACAGGAAGTTAAAAAAAAATGTAAAAACTCGCAGGAGAGGAAGTATGTCCATACATCGACGCAGGTGGAAAAGGACAGTTGGCATTTACGAGAAGCTCAGGGCCATATAGCCGCTTGTTACGACACCAAAAATATGCAACTCTATACGAGAAGTAGAACCACATCCACATTTGCGTTAAACATTCAGTTCGGTACACACAGTACTTCAGCACTGTCGTTCAAAGCTTTGTTATGGGGGCTGTTGTCAAGGGAAACAGGCAGTGCACAGACCCAAAATAGGGGTAGGAGCGGGAGCCTTTATGCAGGTAACCAAAACCTGCAGAACCACCTTGAGATTTAAATCGACGCTCTAAAATGGATATCATTTGTCTCATCCACTTCAACACATTGGGAAGACTTTTGCCACCTCTGCTCTTTCATAGTTGGGAGTGCCCTACTGCTTTTTCTGCAAAATCAATCTCAAACAGCTCTTTCGTTGTGAACTAAAGCTCACAGTAACCTCTGCCCTAGATTATGCAGGATAGAAATACGACACCTCAAGGTGACACTGCTCAGAGGTCATATGTGGGAGAGTGAATCACTAACCTGCTTTGCACACGCGGCGATCCATTCGTGTCGCCCTGTCACATCCGTTCAGAGACACTGGTTGACACCAAAGTTGCTGGAAAAATAAATAAATAAATATAAGTGTTTTATATATATATATAGCTATTTTACCTTTTTTTTTAACCTTTTTTTTCCTTCAGGTCAAAGGTGGACTGTCAAGAGTGCATCTTGCATGGCTTTGGTTTGTGTTGTTGGTTTAAAGTTAATCATCTCCTCACTTTCTTCTTTTCTGAAATTTTTCAGGTGAGGGGAGGGCGGGGGGGGGGGGGGTTCACTTGTAAGACGTAAAACTAGGAACGCATTAAGAAATATGGATGCAAGATTTTTGTCTGCTTGCGCAGGTTTAATGTGACTCACAAACAAAACAGCAGTGAAGAACAAAAGAACACTTCGGCAACAATCATTTACCTCTGACAAACAGTTGGCCTGACCCAGGTAGGGTTTCATCACGGACCCTGAAGGTGGGGGCAGGGTGTTTCAGTGGGGGGCTGGGTATGGATGCTTTTTGACATTCTATAACAATTTGCAAAACTGGGATGGTGTGGGTGGTGAACCCGCCAATGAATCAGATTTTTAAATTATTTTGTAGTATTCAACACAATAACGCAGATGTGAGATGCAGGCATTATTTTTGTCCACTTGGGGTTGACATCTTTGCGTTCGACTGTAGTATCTGTGACTTTGCATGTCTTTAATGGACTCTTTCCTTCTGGCTCGCCGCCATTGCACCATCTGATGTCAACAGATGCACGTTCGACTGCAGTAACATGAGTCTGTGTGGAAAAATGATGCCTGCAAAACTTTGAGGCAGAGATTTTGCTTCACTGATTTTTATCATTAAATTATCGAATACTTTGATAAATCGTCACGGTCCTAAAGGAACCCTGTTGGTAAAATTGGATGTGACGAAAATGAGGGGATTGAAACTGATCGTCCGGGGTTGACGTTAATACTGTAGCTTACCACTCGTGCAGCAAAGCAAGTCTGTGGCCGTTGAAGCTTTAGGTCAGCAAAGAATACGTTTCTCGATTGAACAGTTTCTTATCTGGGAAGGAAGGACAAGACTGGGCCGGCCATGGGTAAAGCTGCATTTCAGGAATACCGGTCTGGCAATGTCACCATGCGGCTTGCAGTCATTGAAAAGAACGGTCAGCTTTTTGTTTTTCGGTATTTATTTACAAAATGACGTAACACTAAATGAGGTTAAAAATACTTTGAAAGTCTTTCGTGGAAACTGCCAGTCTGACCGGACGGACTAGTACCAAAAGCAGCTTGCATTTCATTAAAAGTCCATCCTTGGCAAAGGTACCCGTCTGTCCGTCCGACCGTCCGTCCACTTGCCTGCTAGCACGAGCTGCTCTGGGTGGTCCCCGTGTCCGACACGTACGACTTGCTCTTCCTGGAGTACTTCATGGAGCTGAAGGACACTCGCATGCGTTCCACCGCCCGGCTGCTGCGGCACAGCAGCGTGTTCTTGACGTGCTGGCGGAAATCGTCGGACACGAAGTAGTAGATAAAGGGGTCCAGTACGCTGTTGAGGCTGGCCAGGCACAGCGTGGTGATATAGAAAGCGTAGCCGTTGTCCACCACCCCTTTCTTGAGCAGCGAGTAATGCAACACAAGCATGACATTGCTGGGGATGAAGCATACCAGGAAGGTGAGCAGCACGAGCAGGATCAGCAGCACCGCCCTCCGCCGGTTCTTAGCCGCCGCGCTGTTGTCCATTCCGCGGCCTAGTGTCCGCAGAAGCAGAATGTAGGCCACCGTGATGATGACGCAGGGCACCAGGAACACCACAGTGCCCATCAGGATGAAGTAGAAGTAAGGCAGGCGGACGGACTCAAAGGGCTTCTTAATGTCCAGGATGACGCTGACGTCATGGCAGGTGGTGATGGCGGGCTCCCGCAGCTTAGCCGTGTGCTGGTACAAGTAGAGCGGCGTGGTGGTGAGCCAGATAAAAACCCAGATGGCCACGCACACGCCCACCGCCACCTTGTTGTTCTTGCGTTGTTTTGAAAGCGGGTGCGCCACCACCCAGTAGCGCTGCACGCTGAGGCAAGCGATGAATAAAATAGAGCAGTACATGTTCCCATAGAAGAAGCCCACCAGGACCTTGCACAGCCCCTCGCCGTACGTCCAGTCGTTGCCGGCCAGGTGGTAGGCGATCTTGAGCGGCACCCAGATGACAAAGAGCAGGTCGGCCAGAGCCAGGTTGGCCATGTAGATGGACGACGGGTGCTTCTTCTTCGTGCGGAAAAGGAACACCCAGACAGCCATGGCGTTGGCAGGCAAGCCCACAACAAACACCACAATGTAAACGATTGGCAGGAAGATGGTGGTCAGGCCGCTCTGTAGGGTCTCCATGGTGGCGCGGTCCACCACCACCAGCTCCGAGGACTCGGGGTCTCTTCTGCCAAAGAAGCCGCGGCCACCCACTGGGAAAAATTAAAAAATACAAAAATAAAAAATAAATAATTCAAACACGACAAAACTACGACTGCCATTTATAATCGATTCATCAGCATGTCAATAGTGTTCTCCTTAACATGTTAGCATTAAGCGAGTCCTATGTAAAGGTACCGCTGCACTGTGACAGCCACATCTGGCACAGTAACACGCTAAGCTGAAATGAGCAGGTATGTGTTTAATTTGGCCATTTATAACTAAAGGCCCATGTTTGAAAATTGGAGTGTTGTCAACCATTTTTTAAGAATCCAGTCTTTTTTTGTTTCTTTAACTACATGACATTGTTGCAATTGCAGAGAAACTGCAAAAAATAATAACTGGCCCCTTCCAGGGATGATTGCATCACTTAAAAGGGAGAGGATCAGGAGTATGAGGCTCATCAATAGTACAGTATTAGCAAATTAGTCTAAATGACACGCAGGCACAAACTGATGTGACATCACATGTGTGCAAACCAAATATGGGCACGAGAGCTTTATACAAATGCTAAGTCGTTCAGTTCTTTTGGTATTTACAGTATAAACAGAAAAATGTTAACAGCAAAAGAGACGCTGAAACACACTTTCAGCTTTGCTAATAACAGAAGATGGTTTAAAAAAACTGTTCATTGTAAAGTAGTGCAGCATGAAGTGTATACAGTAGTAACATGGTAACAAAAAACACTTTTTACACACCAATCTTCAAATGTTCCAAATCTGCTCAAGCAATAAACATGAAACACTATTTTGTAGCCCAACATTTCCAATACAAAACCACATCACATTAAGGAGCAGGGAATGCCAACAAGAATGGAGAGGACTAAGGGCATACTGTACTCAAATGTTATAAATCTGCTCAATAAACACATACATTTTTTAATAGAACTTTTTTCCCAGGTAGCCATGTTGAGACTGTGGAGTAGAACAAGTCCAACTTTGCCTGTATTGGTATGATCACTGGATGACTCAGGTTCTCATATTTGTATTTAATTCTGCTTCCATAAATGTGAGTTTTTTACATGTGTATACAGCACCCAATTATTTGTTTTAATCAAACAATTTTAAAACTTTGCATTTTAAAGCCCAGAGTCGGTTAAATTAAATTCGCATTGGCTCATCCGATCGTTTAAACTCCCGGGGGTTAATATTTGGTTGTATTCAAATTGTGAGCAAGTCAGACGAGCCTCGTCGAAACCACAATATTTTCCCACACGACAAGTCCCAACTCGGAGGTGACAGAAGCCGAGGTTGGAGCACTGAACTCGGTCAAAAGTTGATGTATCGATGATCAGTTAGTGGATTTTTTTTTTTTTTTTGGTCAACACAGTCATTTTAATCACCGAATTGCATATCTGGGTGAATCAAGACTAACCGAGTAAATTCGGGAAAAAAAAAATTACCTGCGCCATCCGCGAACCAAAACTGACACAAGACGATCAAAGAGAGTGCCAAAAAGTGAGCTGGGTCCATTTTTTTTTCTTTCTATTCAATTAGGTTCCGTCCACTCGCTCGGATCTCTGAACGTTCGACTTTCGGCTCCTTGCTGTGTCCGCGCCCAGAAAGTAGGTATTTTAACATAAACAGCCGCCCACTCGTCCACCCCGGTACCATCGAGGCTCAGCGACCACGCCCCGAGACTACCTGCCTGGCATGGCCTGCGCGTCTTTGTGACGTCAGAGAGTCGTTTTTTTTTTCACTTCAACTCACAAAGCAGACAACAAAAACTTTATATACAGTATGTACTGTATATATTTAAAGATGTGTAAAAAATATTAATATAAAATATATCTAACTTCACAAACTTCTTAAAACACGACAGGGAGTTTATGACATGTATAAAAATTATACAAAGAAGATATTGCGCAGACCACTGATAAAGTTTGCAGTCATGGTATGTTTTCATAGGTTTTCCTTAGCATTTATTTATACCTGTATGGACACAAAAAAAAAATCAAAAGAAGTTGCTTTGATATGCATACATTTTGATCTATGCTAAAATCTTGCTGAAATAATACAGGTTATTAAGTAGAATTGTGAAAGGGCAGTTCTATTCTAAACAATAATACCAAATAAAACATCTTTCAGGAGTAAGGAGATGTGGGGATGAATGCTATCTATAATAAATCGTGTCAGATTACACCACGACTGTTTTGTGTCTGAAGAAAACCAGAACAAATCGACTAACATTTCTCATAATTCACTACAAAAACGTCACTTGTGTCTTTCTTTAATTTGTTTCTGTAAATTTGTGTTTGCGTTGTTGCGTCCTTGTTTTGAGTGTAAATCCTACTCTGCTGCCATTGTCTCTGTGGAGGGATTAGCCTCAAAATTGTTCACCCAAATGTGTCCACGACTAGGGGCTGTGTGAGTTCAGCTCCACTCTTCACCATACATGCAGACGATTGCCGTTCATCCTCAAATAATCATTTTTAATCAAATATCCAGATGATACCGTTTTGACAACATTGCTGAATAATTCAGAGAATAATTCAACAGGGCATGGACATGCATTGTGACATGTTAAAAACAATGCTCGGCAATAAACACCAACCAACACCTGTAGAATGACAGTCTGAATTGAAGTATATTTAAAATCCACAATTTATTTAATTTCACAGTGTAAAATTTCAAACAAAAACAAAAATGTTCTACAATAGCAATAGTACACATAGTCATCACTGAAAAAACCAAAAACAAACAAAAAAACAAAAACAAACAAAAAACAATTTCAATGTTCAAATGTGCATAGTGGTTGTCCCTCCCCACCTGTTTTGATGTCCCAGTCTGTTATGGAGGTTCTTAGACTGATGCACAGACAATAATAACCCCAACATGCATGTTTTAGGGATGCAAAAGGAAACCTGAGTAACCTGACAAAACCTTAAACATGTATTCTTTGTACCTATGAGAGGAGACAGCGAATTATATTCTGGACTGGTCATCACATTCAAATCTATGGCCAATTTAGAGTCTACATCAAATATTTTGGGAATGTGAGAGGAAGCTTCATACCTAAGAACGATGAGGCAAATGTGCTTACCAACCAGTGGTACTTTTGTGCTGCCCTATTTAGAAAAGGAACAACTCAACTGAGTCTGTTATCCGGAGAGAATTGGAGCGCCGGCTAGCACTGCGAGCTGCCTGTGTTTCCACTTGAGTCGGACATGTAGGTGTTGCTCTTCTTCGAGAACTTGAGCGCGCTGAAGGACACGCGCATCCTCTCCACCGTGCGCTGGCTCCGGCACAGGAACGTGTTCTTGACGTGCTGGCGGAAGTCGTCTGATATGTAGTAGTAGACGAACGGGTCAATGCAGCTGTTGAGGCTGGCCAGGCACAGCGTGGAGATGTAGAAGCCATAGAGGTTGTTGGGCACCTCATTTAGGAGCAACACATAGTGCACCAGTAGCATGATGTTGCTGGGCGCGAAGCACACCATGAACATCAGCAGCACCGTGATGATCAGCACCACCGCCTTGCGCCGTTTCTTGGACACGGTGGCGTCCACCGTCATGCTGCTGCGCAGTGCTCGCAGCATCAGCACATTGGAGATGGCGCACACGGTGGCTGGCCCCACAAAGCCCACTGAGCCCATGGTGAGGAAGTAGCCTGCTGCCATCTTCTTCTGGCTGGGCCGGGTGACGTCATGGCAGGTGAGTATGTTCAGGTTGACCACGCGCACCTCCTGGTCATACAGGTAGAGCGGCACAGTGAGCAGCCATACCGTTGCCCAGATGGCCGCTGAAGACACGTAGGCTACTGTGTTTTCACGCCGGCGCTGCGCCAGCGGGTGAACCACGGCCCAGTAGCGCTGCACGCTGATGCAGGCGATAAAAGCCATGGAGCAGTACATGTTCCCGTAGAAGAAGCCCACCAGGACTTTGCACAGCCCTTCACCGTATGCCCAGTTGTTGAGGTTGAAGTGATAGGCGATCTTCAGCGGCACCCAGATGACAAAGAGCAGGTCGGCCAGAGCCAGGTTGGCCATGTAGATGGACGACGGGTGCTTCTTCTTCGTGCGGAAAAGGAACACCCAGACAGCCATGGCGTTGGCAGGCAAGCCCACAACAAACACCACAATGTAAACGATTGGCAGGAAGATGGTGGTGAGGCCGCTGCTCAGGACCGATTCGGCATGCAGGCTCAACAAAATCCCGCCGGTTGTCTCAGTGCCGGTGAAACCTCGCAAGTCCTCTGTGCAGAGAAAGTAGCTGGGATTTAATAAGAAAGTCGAATGCTTTGGGCTTAGATTTTAAGGAGAATCACCAAACAAATATTTAGTCATATAAGACCTGAACTAGTATTTCCAACCCAGGACAATTCGTCCAATTCCGGTGAACCATTGAACTACCAATAGATCATTAAAAAAAAAAAAAAAAAAACATTGCTTCTGTGTTGCATGGAGTTCCTGATTTTATTTTTACATTCGTGGTTGTCAGAGAAACTGATTTGTTTTACATTTGTTGTTGTATTGTTGACACTGTGTGGGTCGACAGGACAAAATTGCGCTATCTACTGTGAGGCACTTCTCCAAAATGAGATTTTCCGGAAGTTACACGGACGTCAGAGAGAAGCGCCACTTCATGTCACATGACAGCACACACACAACGTCCACCCTCACCTCCACGTTCGACCTGCATTCATCACTTAAACCAGCAATTAAAACTCCATAAAGTACTTCTACAAAACCTACTATATTCCACCCCATGATTAAAGACATAAATACGACGTGTGTTTTCTTCTTATGTGTGCTTTTCGGACCATTTCAACGGCCGAAATTGTTCCGCTCTCCAAAGGTAAACAAAACGAACTCACCTGTGTCACACGAGCCGGTATGTAGAAAACGAAGGAGAAAGACAACGAGCACAAGTCGTCCGTCCCGCGCAGTCATAGCGGCGTCGTATTTAAGTTTATTTGTTAAATAAAACAAATAATAGACGAAAACAACGACGTCGCCGTGGGTGGTGGTGGAAGTGATGTCGGCGGGCGTGGCAACTTGCGTTTACCCTGTCTTATGTCTCCGCCCCGCGAAGAGCAGGCCTTCACACCTTGGTGACGTCACGGTGAAACATGACCGTGCGGTGCCATTTGTGGTCATACTCCTACTACTAATCACGCACCGACAAACAAGTGATTCCGGAAACTTTTTTTGAACCAAACACACACAAATCTCTCTATATTTATACTTAGTCTGTCTAATACTCTCAATTATATGATCATCAAATCAAGTAAACAATTAACCCGTGATATAAATGACAAAACATAAATGTTTGAATGTGGTCAAAACCTTTCCTATGGCGCTATCTAGTGGATAAATTAAGAAGAGTCTGTGGCTTGATGGAGATGGAATTCTCATGATGGTCAACAGGGGGAAGCAAAAGCACTTGCTAGCAGCATGAAAAGCCTGCTGGTTTATCTTTGCAGGATAAGCGTGTGGTATCATTGCCAAATAGGTTCAAAAAGTGGTTTGAAACGAGTTTATTTAACAAAGATAGTGTAAAGGAAGATATCAGTTAACAAAGTGAGCAAATATACACGTAACACGTACAAATATGGATTTAGCTAAACATTACAATGTAACAGCTTAAATAGTTGTAGTGTGCAAAATGAAAAGTCCATTGTGCTTAAATGCTTAATATTATTTCACATTTATGTGGTAAAAATAGGAATAATTGGGACGAACAACATTCCCACCAAAGAAATCAAAGAAGGTTCCTGTGGACCATCACAGGCGGCAGTAAAAAGAAGACCAAAGATTTTTGCAAAAATAACAGCCATGAATGCAACCCGGACATGAACTAATTGTCGGAAACCCTCCTGTTGTTTGATTTCTTTTTGTTTTATCGGCAAGTAGCCATCCAGTCCAGGGTGAGCCACAGTATATTGCCCACCCCAAAAAGTTGCAGAAGTACATTTAGATCCTAATTCCTGAAATTGAAACACACTTCTGGAGGAGACCTAAAAAATTCTGGGAGTAGTAGTTATCTAATGAAATACGTTATGTACATCAGACCCCACCACAAAGGTTCCTAAATCTTTTTTTAAATGATTCATTCAGATGATGCTGTGGTAGAAAAGCAGTCAGTGGTCTAGGATCAGTCATCAAACCAGAAGTTTCTTGTACAGTCCACCATGGCTCCCTTGCAAGGAATCCTTTTTGGCAAACGCGACGTTTCGCTCTGAGCTTTCCATGCGGCTAGACTTCAGGATAGTCCTGCTGCTGGATCTGTAAGAGTCCGATGAGCTGGTGCTGAAGCTCGTGGCTATCTTCTGACACCTCAGCACCCCGACGAGCTCTCGCTGGCACTGGGATGAACCGAAGCAGTAGAGCACCGGGTCCAGCAGACAGTTGAGGCTCCCCAAACACAAAAAGACCAGATAGGCAACGTACGTGCCCTCGGGGGCATCACCGGCCTGGTACACCCCATCATGGAGCTGCGTGTAGTGGACCAAGAGCAGGCAGTTTGTGGGTGCGAAGCACAACAAGAAGATCACCAGCACTGTCAGCGCCATCACCAGGGCCCTGGTTCTCCGACGGGAGCTTCCGGAAACGCCGTGAGGGGACCGGCTCAAGGACCAAATCACACGGGTGTAAGAGATTGTAGTGACCAGCAGTGGGGCGACGAAGAGGGCGACGCACAGGGCAATGAAGTACTTCCCGTAGAGTCCAACCACTTCACCCACTGGCCGGACATCATGGCAGGTGGTGATGTCCAGCTCTTTCAGGTAGAACGTCTGCTCGGAGACGACCAAGGGTACAGTGCCAGCTAATGACATGACCCACATTGCAATGCAGGCTAGGACGGCGTTGCGGGGGCTCCTCCATGTCAGCGAGTCAATTGGGTACACAACGGCCAAGAGACGATCCACACTGATGCAGGCCACCAGCAGGACCGAGCAGTACATGTTCCAATAGAAGGCGGCAGTGACCATACGGCACATGGACTCGCCGAATACCCAGTTGTTCCCGGAGAAGTGGTATGCCGCCTTGAAGGGCAGGAGGACGGCGAAGAGCAGGTCGGCACATGCCAAGTTGAGCATGTAGATGGCCGCAGGTTTCTTGGGTCGGATCCGACGCGTGAAGGCCAGAGCGGCGCAGGCGTTGATGGGCATGGCGAGTAGGCACACCATGGCGTAGAATGATGGGATGATCACTGTGGAAAGGCGCCCCGTCAGGAAGCTGCGTACCTCCTCTGAGATGGCAGTCACGTTGCTGACTCGCAAGCTGCCTCTGACCCTCGGGGTTCTGTTCACCCTCCGGTCCACTTCGAGACCATATACATCCTCCAAAGCGAACGGTTCATCGGTGAAAGAGGCATCGAAGTAGGAGAACATTCGTCCTGTGGCGGTTTCTGGACACAAGTATTTTATTAATATAGACTTTAGTTGATTAGCATGTTAGCATATGCTAACAAATACTAAGAGCTGCTACTTTTTTAATAAAACAATTGTAATCGTACAGCATCATTAAAAAAAAGTATTCTTTGAACCATCCATCCAAACCGCTTATTCTCACGAGGGTCGTGGGGGTGCTGCGTGTGGGAGGAAACCGGAGGCCCGGGATAAAATCCATGAAAGCACGGGGAGAACATGTAAACCCCAAACAAGAAGTCAGGATCCCGGAATCGAACCCGATACCTCTGCACTGTGAAACAGACATACCAGTCGCCCACCGTGTTGCCTATTTATATTTTTTGTTGTATTGTAATCCATGTTCCAATGAATTACATAAACGTGAAATACCTCTAATAAGTTTCTGATAAAAAAAAAACATTTCAATATGCTAATTAGGAATAAAGAAAGTTATCTTCAATTGAAAAAAAATAATTCCAATTCAGATTATAAAGAATTGTTACTAGCATCATCGAGCATCTGCTAGTTCCAAATCATCAATGAAGTCTTTGAACTTTATTGAACGTCAAAGATGTGACTCAACCGGCTGTAAAACGGAGTGGTGACGTCAGCCCATGGTACAACGGTTATCATAATCCCCAAGATATTTACACATACGACATAACGAACAAAAATGATTGTTTTTTTATCGCTTAGTAACGGTAACTTTATTATCTTTTTCATTAAAATCACAGACGCATAAAACTTACTATTGTGGTGGGCTGCCAATCCTGCGCATGCGCTCACGGCAAGCAGCAGCAGCAGGACGGGAAGCGTTGATCGAGACATTTGGCAGCTCCAGCAATCGAATACAAGGACGAAGAACAGAATAAAACGTATCTCGAAGAAGTCTGTCGATGTAGTGTGCTCCTGCTGCTGCTCTGCGTTCTCAGGATGTTCTGATGGTTCCGCCCACCCTCAAAGTGGGCCCGATTTGCGACCAGTCAGCGGCGAGCGGAACGACATTCCATGGGAGATGACGTCACGTTTCCAGTCACCCCTGTAGCCGGATAACAGCCAGGAGTTCGATGACCGAACTGGAGACTAGACATAGTCCGAATGTCCAAAAAGGCAACAGAAGCAGCACATTACAAAACGTATTCATTTTCTGTAATTTAAAGATGTTTTATATCCCCAGATATTATTGTCATTATTGTTAATATTATTCTGCAAGGCAGCTTTAATTATATGGCACAATTCATACACGACGTCACAGTGTGCTTTGCACATTTCAAAGTACAACTTGAAAGCAAAAACGAACAAAAAGATATTTAAAAGCAAAGTAAATAAATTTTTAAAAGTAGCTTCCTTAAAAAATACTGACAGAATATTCAGTGCAAGAGTAAGTTTTTGGAAAAACATCATTTTAAAAAAAATGCTTTGAAAGACCTCAGTCATAGTCAAAACTACTATTCTCAAAAGACCGTTTGACCTTCCGACTTCTGTGTGGACGTACCGCAATTCCGAAATGAATGCATCTAAAATGAACACCGAAAGCCACCGCAAAGTATAGTTTGCATCCAAACTGTTTGACGCATTTTAAAGACAACAAAGATTAGCAAAGGAGGTTAAGAGAGGAGTTGGTGAGTCAAATGTCTGGGAGTCCACAGCCAAAATGAAGTTCCTTGGCACAGTGCCAGTCACAAACAGATTCATTGTTTTTGCTTTCTGCTGTTATCCCTTCACTGCCGACATCGTCCAGTCAGATTTTAGCTGCAGAGGAGCAACAGGAAGTCCCTGAACATGGTGACGTGGAGCCTTGTTTGAAGTGATTTCACTCTCGTTTCAAATACATGCCCAAGCTTCTTCGCCTGCGTTTCCAAGCGATAAAACTGTTTCCTGTTGTTGACTCGTCTTGAGTTATTTTGGGGATCTCTCAGTACAGCAAATGTAAACAAGTGTTCTTCCTCTCGCTTCAAATTAGGAAGAACGCAGCTAATGTGGGCGTCATCTTGTTTTTGTGGCTGTGACAAGCAAATTGATGGCAATGGTTTAATATGATCATACGACTGGTTGACAAAGAAGAGAAGATAAAAACAAAGTTCCGGACCAAACCCCAACTCTAGCTACAACCTTAAAATCTAATCCCAAACCGACATTACCTCTAGCTTCACCACCGGCTTCATGTATCTTTGCTTGTTAAATTAAAATGGCCACCATATAAAGCAACGCAAAAGGTGTATTGCATTGTGGGATTATTTTTCATAATTAAAAAAAAAAAAGTCAAGATTTGTAGTCTTTTTTTATTTTTATATGTGGTTTCTGTAATTGTGACTTGATAATGGTGTTATTAAGAGGTAAGTAGTCACAGAAGGCCAAATGGGGCCTGCAATTTGGAAAAGCGAAACAGAAATGACACAGGGTCCGGAAGTGGAGCCGCTCGTGTTGAGACAAGTTTATCGTTTCCCGGCAGATGTTTCCTCTGCATGTAGTTAGTTATGACTGCACGATAAGGGATCATATTTCGAAGCCAAATTGGAGATATGAGCGATGAAGTCCGCATTAGGAAAAAAATAAAACAAAGTTATGTCATCGTTGGGCTGTCGACTTTGAACATTGCAAAGCACGTAATGCAGTAAGGATCAGAAACATCCCGGGTAAGAATCTCACAGAGGCCAACCCACATGGAAGTTCCCCCCTCCCCCTTCATGGTGAGGTAAAAGAGTAACAGAGTGTGTTGAGCTGCATGCAGGTCAAAGGTGCACATAAACATGGGGAAATATTTATTTTTGCTGGTTCTGGTGCTCTGTCTCAACGGAACGCTTCAGAAGAAAGGTAAGAGATCATAAAATAACGCATCATGAAATGAAAGCGCACGTTTTTTTAAAGTTTTTTTTTTTTTTAAGGATTTTTTTGAAGGCTTCTGTTTCACTTTTGACACTCGTGTTGATTCAGGCAACATGTTTTGTCCAGGGTGTGCCTCACACAATCCCAATGTTTTTCATCATGTTTTCACAGCTGAGCTTCCTAGGACATTTTGTACGTTGCCTCCCACGCTAAGTTCATTCTCATGCGAATTTGGTAGGATTTTAGTAGGACAGTGGAATGAGCAGAAAAGACCAACAATTACTATTTGTGGGGGTTTATCTATCAACTTGTTTCGTCTTGTCACAAAATATATTTTCGGATGACTGTATCATCACAGTAGGATATTTGAAAAAAGAGACCTTGAATATAATGATGTGTTGCAATCAAAAGTTTGCTGTTTCAAAACTTTTTTCGTATCATCATCTGAGGGTATTTTCACCAAATAATTTGGGATCCAGAAAGCCATTTAATATGAAGTATGACTGAATATGTTTTTTTTTATGTTATTATTTTCATTTTTTACAAAGTATATTGCTACTAGGTTTTAACATGTCATTACATCATCACATGACAATATTTTGACTAACTGTTTATAGATCTGGAAAGTTGTGACTAAAGCCTGTAATCTGAGAAATTTGTGTATTAATTATTTTACATTTTCAAGTCATAAAAAAATGTGTTTTTGGTCATTGTGTCGTCATACGGAGAGCTTCTATGTAATATGTTGGTGACACGACAGCCTTTAGGTTGTTTGGGTGTACCTAATGGAATGTTTTTGTTGGCAGGTAAAAAGAAGTTAAACCATCGAATGCAGAAGAACACGACCCAAGTTGCGTTTCCCAGAACCTTCAAAGGACAACCGCTGGCACAGACCCGCTTCTTCTCTTCGAACAGGACACACCTTCCCGCCGCCTCACCTCCCAGACTCCGGTTGCTAAGCAACAGCACCGCTGGGTACCTGATTGGCCCGCTGAGCACCAAAGTCCTCCCCATGACCTACATGCTGGTCGTGGCCGTGGGGGTCCCAGCCAACGTGGCCATCCTGAGCGCGCTGGCCACCAAGGTGCGCGTGGTGTCGTCGGCCATCCTCTACAGCAGCCTGGCGGTCTCTGACCTCCTCCTGCTGGTCTCGCTCTTCTTCAAGGCCCACTACCATCTCCATGGCAACCACTGGGTGCTGGGAGAGGCCGCCTGCCGGGTGGTCACGGCTTGTTTCTATGGCAACCTCTACTGCTCGGCGCACACGCTGGCCTGCATCAGCATCCAGCGCTACCTGGCCGTGGTCCACCCCTTTACTTACAAGCGTCTCCCTAAGCGCTGCTACACCACCTGGACTGCTGTGGCCGTCTGGGGGGTTTTCGCCGCCGCCGTCACACCCCAGCTGCTGGTGCGGCAGAGCTTTCGTATCCACGAGCTGGGCCGCACCACCTGCCACGACGTGCTGCCGCTGGACCTCGGCTCGCACATCTTCCTGCTACACTACAACCTCTTCCTGACGCTGGTGGGACTCTTGGGCCCGCTGGTGGTGACGGTCCTGTGCTACGGTCGGATCATGTGCGAGCTGCAGCGGTCGCATCTGGACTGGGCCGCTTACATGAAAGCCAGTTCTTTGGTGTTTGCCATCTTCCTAGTGTGCTTCACGCCTGCGGGTGTGGTGCACTTCCTCCATCACGTGCAGCTTTTTGTGGACGGTACGGAGGGTTCCTATGCGGTCTTCAACGTGGCCGTTTGTCTGTGCTGCGTACACGCCTGTTTGGACCCTTTCCTCTTTCTTCTCATGTCCAAATCTGCTGGATCCAGGTTGTACTACATCACCTCTCAGCCAAAAAGCCTCAGCATGTCTTCTTGAGAAATTTTATCTATCAACAACTTTTTATGGTTTGGTATTTACTAATTACAAACATACCCAAATTAAAATCAAATGTTTTTTTTTTCTTTGGGTCATTACAAAGGTAGTTTGACAAAATAATTACATATCTGGAAGCTCCTGACCATTGTCGCTATTATGATGTATCGATATGTTTTTTTGCAAATGTTTTTCAACATTGCTGCTGCTCTTTAACAATTTCAAGCCCTCCAAACTTGTTTTCTGGTCATTATATCATCATCTGAGGGCATTCTGACAAATAATGACAAATTTGGATAGTCCTGATGATGACCATTAATATGAGGTATGAGTTGATATGGATTGTTGAGAAGATATATTTTTTTATCCATGTGACTTGTTTTTTAATAGGTTGTTGATTTGAATTGTGGCCAGTGGCTACAAAAGTCATGTCGAGTTTACATGACAGTTTACACTTTGAACTCAAATTTGAAAACGGCGATATGACTCTGATTATGTATGAGCAGGACCTTCATACAAATAAGATGTATGCTTTATGTAGACAAAGATGTAATATGAATTTAAAAAAAAAATGTTTACTATTTTTTTGGACCTACAGTGAATTTTGCCGGACGAAGTTTTCTCACATCTTAACAGAGTTTTATTCTTGTCTGTCAACTAATACATAGAAGTGTTTATTGGACATGCACATATTTTCAGGATTTTTTTTTTTGTTTTGTTTTATGGCTGTTATCTTCTTTGAAAATTGTCCAAATGACAGTTTAGCATAAATGTACCGCTGAGAAGAAAGAGGCGAGGCATTGAAGAGGCATTTCCTGGACTTCCGGTGACGGGAAGCAGTGAGACACGCCTGTAATCACGCAATCCCTAAAGAACTGGGAACAAAGTGTGGGCATGCTATTCCACTTGTGTAACTTGGCTCTGTTTAAATAAAGTTATTTTTATTCACACTTTATTCGGGTCATCTGTTTCTCGATTTTTCAATTGATTCTTTCACACAGAAATCCAGCAAAGTTTTCACATCAGAGGCCTATCAGTCAGATTTTTCCGATGTAAAGTACAGTGGCACGAGCCGATTACCGAATGGGACAAATATTCAATTCGATAATTACACCGCCAACTGGCGAGTGCATGAAAAAAACAACAACACGGCGTTGAGTTCAAAGGAGAGATTTTATGTAGACGCCACACACGGCATTCACCACGTAGACTTTTTCTTATGAAAATACGTCATCCAGGCGCGCAGGGGGAATATTTTGGCAAAGACACAGCATCACGTCACCACTGGTGACCGTGTGACAAAAAGACAACAAGGAAGAAATGATGACAGGCAACAAGAAAGAAGGACATTCTGCAACACACATGCAGGATTTGGAAACAGGGCTGTGAAGCGAGTCGAGAAAACGGGGTTCCATGTCGTCAAGTAGGATTTCGACCGTGAGGAGTTTGAGAAGGGAGAGAAGATTGTGAAAGGCGAAAATAACATCCCTTTCACAAAAATGCTTGCTTGTTTTATTTCTAATGGGGGGGGGGGATGTATGGAGGTGATGGGATGGATATCATAGCGAAAGCTAGATCACAACACACAGTCAGCTGATATTGAAGTCACACTTTCGCTTCAAAAGTGTTCCCCACGGAAGACACAACAAAGCAGCAAAAGCTTCCAGCCACGTTTGAGAAGCGAGAAAGAGAGGCACCACATCGGAGAAGAAGCCTTTGAGGTTTTTTTTTTTTTTTTGGGGGGGGGGGGGGGGTTTGATATCTGCAAGACAAGGAAAGTCACAATCGGGGCAGCGACGAGAAGAGCGAGCGGCCTTTGAACACGGCACACACGAGGAGGCGCACACGGCGTGTAATAAGCAGAAAATGTAAACTTGTTTCTGTGTCACTGTCGAAACGGCGCTGCTTTGAATGCTGTCGGGCCTTAAGGTTATTTTCGCAACAAAGCTTCACAGGTCATGTCGGAATGGTGATGGCATGTGATTGAGGAGAGCAATTTAAGGAGGAAATCCCACAGAAAATGAGTACCAGAGGCTCTGTAACTTGGCAGCAAAGGGTTGATTATGCAATGAAAAGCTAAAATCTTGCAATGAAAATGCTACATTTTGCTATTCAAACGGCAGATTTCGCAATAAAAGTGGTCATTTTTTAAACAACATGCAAAATTTTGCAATTAAAATACAGTGGATCCCCGCGATTTGCAGGAGATCGAGACCGGGCTGGTCCACAAATAGCGAAAATCTGCGTGCAGTTGACAGTCATTGAAATGCATTGAAAAAAAAATTGAATTCAATGAACAGAATTGGATCATTGAATTCAATTTAATTGATTAATAAAAAATATTTTACATCAAATAAATAATTTGTCAATGTTCACTGAAAAGCATGAATCTCCAATTTTTGTTTGTCCTTTCCTTCCTTTTGAAAAAAAAAATCTACAAAAATGTATTTCTTTTTTGTTCACATTGAAGGAAAAACTAACAACTAAAACCTAATAAGTTAATGTATAAACTCATTGTCACTCTTGACTGGTACGAATGTCTCTCCAAATTTAGTGTTTAGTTTTCCTTGTAGCAGAAAAAAGAGAAAATAATTTTCAGTTATTTGAGGGGAAGCGGAGGGGGGGGGGACAACATAAATGTGGAGGTACTTGCTTTTCATTGGACAAATAAATAAGAACATAAAAGTGCTGTTGTGGGCTTGCCACTCTATTCGTGGCCTATCGGAGTAAAATGGCTCCCGTCTATGTAAAACTATGGCTGCCTGCCAGGGTCAAAAATGCGTGTGTGTGTGTGTGTGTGTGTGTGTGTGTGTGTGTGTGTGTGTGTGTGTGTGTGTGTGTGTGTGTGTGTGTAAGGTCCAGGTAAGCAAATGACCAAAGGTTTACATGAGGACATTGACGCGCGTGTCGGGCAGCCGCAGGCCCACCAACCCGCCGGAGACCAGCACGCACGATGCCAGAAGGATGGGGATGGCCTTGGTGATGCCCACCAGAGAGCCAAAGATCAGGTTTCCCAGCACGGCGGCCAGCTTGCACAAGGCGTTGCAGAAGCCAAAGCCGGTGCCTCTGCGGAAGAAGAAAGGATGAAACGTCAGGCTTAGTTGGATTGAGATGAGAGTGGTGGCAAACTTTTTAGTACATATAGAGACTGCCTCGATTCTTCCATCATTTGACATACTACGAGAATTAATAACGATACATGGAAGTGAAAAGGCCATGGCCTTGGCAGACGCGCCATTCTACCCATTCTACCATCATAGTCAGAGCCGTCACCTCCTGTCGGTGGGGTAGAGCTCGGTCGTGACCACATCCAGGGAGTTCCAAGCGGAGATGCTGAGGCCGTTGTAGAGGCACAACATGAAGATCATCATGGACTCGCTGGTGCCGAACCACAGGAAGAAGCAGCTGATTCCCGACAGTACCATGGAACCCCCTGCAATGTGTGCGGATTGGTGAGTGACGTGTGTATCAGTGAATGAGCATGTAGAGCTAGCTGGTAACTGGCTAAATGTTAGCCAGTCTGAAAAAAAAGTAACACATCTATTTTGACAAAGTAAGCAATAGAAAGTATCTGAAAAAAATGTAACGTACATAATAAAGTATTTGCTTGTGTTGTCTAGTCGTACCCAACATGCTAAGGCGGCCTATTTTGTCCATGAGGAGAGCCGAGACAATGTTGCCAGGCAGCACGGCCAACGTTCCCAGGAAGTTGACAAAGTAGACCCAGTACGCGCTGTAGTCGTCATCGAAGGTCATCTGACAGCCCGTCTTGTTGTGGTGGAAGGAGCTGTTGACCACCCTCGAGTTTGTCAGCTTGGAGTCATCGATATCTGCAAAAAGTACATCAGAACTACTAGTGGCCACGAGGGAGCAGTAAAATACACAAAGCCATACAGTCGCGTCAGATGAAATGGGGTTTGTCAAAACAGATGTATCGTCGTGTTTTTGTGGAACAAATTTGTCTTTTTAAAAACACAAAGGTGCAAAGTCACAATGTTGGACCCTTGGACTTGAAGTGTAAATCCCACCTTAACAGTTAATTTCCCAAATAGGCCACACTGTTCTTATTTTTTCCGCCCTCACATGCTTGGCACATTGCTCTGGGGTGTGGAAAAAGTCTTCATTTTCCATGCGGCATCGCCAGCACCTTCCATGCCTTTGCTGTTTCCATGTTCAGCACTTTTCCAGAGTGCTGCTGGGGAAATTATTTGAAGGCCCAGACTCCCACAAGGTCTGATTCAGCTCCCGGTCTCTCGCACCGCCTTCTCTTTCTTTTCTATGTGCACTTCTGAAATGTTTCCATTGCACTCTTTGCGAGCAAAGTGTTTTCTCAGTGTGAGGTCTGGGGGAGGCTCAGACTGAGGAAGGGTGCAAAAACGTACCCGTGTTGTAAAAGAAGGAGTCGACAAAGGTGCAGTTTTTGAAGGAGGAGCCCACTGAGGAGACATCCTCAAAATAGCAGTTGAGGAATGAGGAGTTGACGAAGGACACAGCCTTGAACTTCATGCTGATAAACCTGCACAGATGAGAGATGTGAACAAAAATCGCTGCTTGTGAGCCATTGTGATGTCACGGCAGTTTGTGCTCGCGTGTTATGCTAGCTAATACTTTTGATGATTCTCATGTGAAAGTGGCTTGTTTTTGTTGAATAATGAACTCCTGAATACAGTCGTGATGATGTTTGAGTCCATACTTGAAGCACTGTGTTGATGCTTTATGATCATCTCTGTTTCGTGTGCTTTGCCACCATGTTGTGGGATCCATACGCAATTTGAATCCCATAGATTTTTTGCTATTCACAGAAGGCATTGGTCTATATCTCATAGAATTTATTTATTTAATAATTAGCATAATAGTGCTACATAAATGCGCTTAGTTAGGACGACAACATTTATTTTGTGAAAAATGTCAACCAACACCTGTATGTGCACATGTATAGTTACTTTGTGTCGGTACAAGTCATATCAAGGAAGAGTGGGTGTCTATGGTGCGAACTGCCAAGATAAGTCTTTTCATTTCCTGGTAGAGGCGGAGATAACGGAGGCAGAATTAATATGAACGGCCATGACGAATAGCGCAACAGGCCTGCGACATGTTGAGGTGAACACCTACGAATCCAAGCAATAGTCGGCCTGCTTACCTGTCGTTGAGGAAAACGCCATTTCTGTGTATCTGGTTCTCCAGCGTGAAGTTGAAGGTGAAGTCTTCGATGCGTTCGCTGGTGTGGATCTTCACCCGGGAGGCGTACTCATCGGCTTGCAGGTGCTTGATCACGTCGGGGAACCACACAGATAACCCGTAGTACCTGCATTTCGAGGATGAGTTGGAACTTGCCTTAACTAACAACTTAATTGACATTGTCCGACCGCAGTTCAAGCATTATCTCAGCAAATATAAATGAATTTCATTTTGTAATCCAAGTAACAAAAACGGTTGTGGAACACATATCAGAGTAAATATGTACATTTTATTTACCCAAAGGAGAGCGTAAACCAAACCGCTGCCAGTTTCATGGTGTTGTCTTTTATCGGGTAGTCAAAGCATCTCATGAAAGTGGACCAGATCTATTAAAAAAAATAATAATAATAATTTGTGGTTGTTGTGACACTTGAGTTCAGAATTCAAACCAAAACTGACCCCTTGAAGCTCGGCCTTAACTTTGGAGAGAACCTTGAGAACCGGGTTGCCCGACTCGCTCTTCAGCTCAACCAGCTCGTCCAGCAGTTTGGGGATCTTTATCCGATTGACCTGCAGGGGGAGACACTCGTCAATCGGTTGCCAGTTCGGTCAAGCCACGCGGGGGCGCCCTGAGCAATGTCAAATCACCGTGAAGACTCTCTCCGGTTCTCCGCGGGCTCGCATGTTCGTGTCATGGATGTGCTTGAGGACCATCCAGGCCTCGTCGTGCTTGCCCATCTGGACAACATTACATTCAAAAGTTTAATGGAGATCACATCAAGATCACTTGGAAAGGTTATAGTGCACTTTAGGTTCATCCTTAAATTGTACCCAAAAGCGCAATTTTGTATCCCCACCGTTTTGGCAGTAGTCTCTGTTTACGCTCTCTCACCTGTAAGAAGAAGCGGGGGCTCTCAGGCATGAAGGTGAGTGCCACCACTGCTGAGACGCAAGGCAGTGCACACACCACCACAAATACTCGCCAGCTGTGGAACTGGTAGGCAGAGCCCATGCTAAAACTCCAACCTGTCCACAGAACGCGGCAAAGCGCACACAATTTGTCACCTTTGGCATCAGCGGACAAAAAAAAAAAAATTAAATAGCTACCAAAAATGCATCAAATCAAAACGACGGCACGGGATAGCTATGTTTTTGTAGTTGTTGTAAATGCATTAAATGTAG
Source organism: Hippocampus comes (assembly GCF_001891065.2). Classification (NCBI taxonomy): domain Eukaryota; kingdom Metazoa; phylum Chordata; class Actinopteri; order Syngnathiformes; family Syngnathidae; genus Hippocampus; species Hippocampus comes. The sequence goes on from NW_017806024.1 coordinate 31,258, forward strand.
GCACATTGATTACATCACTTTAAGATGATGTCAATGAGCACGAAATTGTAAATGGACATTAGAAATAGATCTGGAATAAATTCATACCTGACTAACTTGAAAAGGCTTAGTTTAAAAAATAATACATTCTATCCACAGCACATCAAACATATCGCAACACCGTATGAGCATGGATGGTCATGTATGGTATCATATCGCATTTTGGACATACATGGTCATGGTATATTAGCTTTAGGGGACGTGAGCGTGTTTGCATGTGGCCTGTGTGAGCTTCCTTCTGCCCGGTCCGGTAAAAAGCTCATTAGGAGGATTCCAGCTATAATGGACTGTCGGCGATGGCTGACTGCTTGCGATACTCAACGTGATTTATGTGGCTACTCTACAGTAAGTGAGAACGCCTCTGACAAGCACACACACACACACACACACACACACACACACACACACACACACACACACACACACACACAAACACACACAAAACCACACAAAAGACCACATATTAATAAACACACACACACACACACACACACACACACACACACACACAAAGAAGAGCATCCAGACAAATCGGCCTGCAACACACACTTAAGACTGGGCAGAGCGGCAGATTTTACAGTTTACTTTTTCGGGACGATTTAAAAAAAAAAAAAGACACCACACAGGCATACGCAGACACACACATGCGCGCGCGCACACAAATGCATACATTCGCCACCAGTCAATGTAAAGGGCACTGCGGCGAAACGCACTGCCCGCAAAGCACTGCTTCTTGCAGAGAGAAAAAAAAGAGTGAAACAGTGGCGTCTAATCAATTGACCTCGATTATGATCCTTTCGCGGCGCCTCGGGTCACATTAATGTGTCTCGTCAATCACTTCTTATGATCGGTAACAAGATGGATGGCATTTCTTTACCTCCACCCTAATATATTTTTGGGGTTTACAAATACGCGTGTGGGCACAGCCTGAGTCTTGAATTCATACTCGATGCACGTTTTCCCCTCTCGTAATCTTTATTGTCACCTTTCTCTGTAAGTTGAGTTTTGTCCTGGAAGTGGCTTCTATTTCCTCAAGCACGTGTCTCACGACTCCCCAGATAAGTGCTGCGCCCGGTTGTGGCACTTCATCAACACGGCCCGTTTTATATCGAACGCCTTCCAGCTTTCCATTAAAACGGCTAAGCGGTTGTTTCTCTCTCCGACTGCCGCCCCGCATCCCTTCACCGTTCCATTATCCCTCACGGAGGGTTTATAAATCAAGCGGTCCCCACGTACCACCTTCAACGCCCCGACACAGTTGATGCAACCCTATCCCGGGCACCATAACCCACCCACTACCCACCAAACAAATGAACACAAATCCAAACAAAACTTGGTTTCGTGCTTAGCTTTGTTGTCAGATGGCGGCACTCCTGAAACATTTGTACAGAATTACATTCTGAAGTTACTAATGCTTTAAAAACTTTTCTTACCGAAGCAGAAAGCAGATATTTAAGCAATGTGACTGGATTGATATTTTCGTCATCAGTCACTCACCATAGTGCGGTATGATGGCCCACGCCATGGCCGAAGCGTAGATGCCACCGATCATCCAGAACATGCAGAGCCAGCTCAGGTGCTCACCGCGCTTCTCCCGGGCCAACACCTCGGCAAAGTACGAAAACACAATGGGCACAGCACCGCCAATCCTGCAGATTGTCAATCAGAATTACACATTAACAATATACTGTATGGCAGGGGTGTGTGTATGACCTTCAGAAGCTAACCTTTACCTGTGTAAAGACACCCCTTTCAACATCCCATAAATTTGACACACTCGAGAGAACAGTGTTGTCAAAAATCCAGCCAGGTATGTAAAATAAGGCTTAAAAATCGTGAAGAAATTGTTAAGATGCTGAATCCACGCCCCACTGGAAAATTGATTTGCTACATGATTTATTATTATATTTGCATAGAATAGCCTTTCCCAAAACTTTTCTCAAATCACAACATTTCTTCCCAGCAAGGCAAAACCTAAACATAGCTTGTTGAACTGATGACTACATTGATTTTATGTCATAGAACAGCCTTTCCCAACCTTCATGTACATTTCCGCAATGATGGACTTACCCAAATCCCGACAGCATGCGGCAAAATAGGAAGGTGCTGTAGCCCTGCACGAAGGACGAGAGGAAGGCGAAGAAGCCGTTGGTGGACAAGGATATTAGCAGGCACTGTTTGCGGCCCAGCTTGTCCGAAAGCCCTCCCCAAAAGAAGGCTCCGAACATCATCCCCAGGTACACGATGCTGCCTGGAGAGAGCAAAGAATTGGACAGAGTTCATGAATTGTGTGCGGAAATTTGTCACTGGCAGTAATGCAAAAAAAGGTTGGGGACCACTTCACTTCAGTAACTCGTGGTCAGATCTTTTCCTGTTCTCGGGACAGCGCAGCTTTAGAGAGCATAGTTGTCAGGCCGGTAAATAATGGCGTCGCTCTCTACGTGCTAATAAAAATGCTAATGTCTGTGGAAGGTGGGGGTGAGTGTGCCTCTTTTATTCTCTTCTGCCCTCTCTTTTGCGCCGTGTTTGCAGTGATGGGACAGATAGGCTGAAAGTAAAACGCTCTTATCGAGCTGCGCAGACACCGCGCCAACAGCCAGCCATTCATTACACGCCGACAGCTGCTAGCTCGTCACTGCAGAGGAGGCCATATGAAGCGAACCCACGACCGACCAGCCGGTGGTGGGATGCGAAAATGAAACAAAATATAAAAGAAAAAGGTCACAAGCACTGAAAAGTGGAGGGGAAACGTACAACGGAACAAACAATGCAAGATGCACACATGCAGCCAAGACGCTCTATCCAGAATCATCGGCTCATTTGTTTTATGGCGGAGCTCACGCTGAGTTAGGATGTGTAATAAAGGAAGGAGGGGGAGGTGAGGTGGGTTGGTGGGGGTTTTGTGCGAGGATACTTCCCGAGATTGGATTTGTTATTTGCTACGGGGTTCAAGCAAAGGTCAGACCTTTGAAATCATACACTGCCTCAAAGCCAGAGGTGAGACAAAATATGTGTCGTTATCGTTTACAGTACCGTTTACACACAGCATGATCAAATGTTGATATTGTCGCTGTTAGAATTGGGACTTAACGGCAAATTGCTTGAAATAGTGTCATTTTCTCTGGCCACTAATGGTCTCGTGCAGTGCTTCCTAAACTGTATTGAGCGAAGGCACCCATTTTAATTTCTCACAGCAAGTTCAAGTGTCGCATTTAAGGTACACTGAAGTCACGTTAATATTTCTATAAATAATTCAGAATATTTTTTTCCAATTTAATTAATTTCATTGTAGAGCAGCGTAGTTTGCAACCGGACGTGACGTCATCGAAGTGGAAGACGCTACGCGAAAGCAGAAAGTAAAGCGATAGATCGTCAACAAGAGAGAAACGTGATATTAGTCAAGTGTAATCCAGCACAATCCACACACATTTTACGCCTTTGGTAGCATCCGGGGTATGTACAACTTTGTTTTGTTGTCGATGAACAGTTCTGTGACGCTTTATGTAAAAAAAATGCTGTTCGCATAAAAAAATGTTAAGATTTATGCTAGCGCTTGCTAATTGCGTTAGCACAATGATTTCTTGTTACTGTAGCGGTTGAGGTCATGTTAGTTTATTTAGTTGGTTGTGAATGAAAGGTAATTCACCCACACTGTGACTTCAGTTTGTTTTATTGTAATATCTGTGCACGGTGTGAATTGAATGTGATATCGCCTCGTACTGTATGTTACAGTTTCACCATTTTCTGCATTATTAAACCTGTGGACCAAGAGTAACGTCTTCAGAGTCGTGGTGTAGAAGATGAGTTTATCTGACTGTCCAATCCAGGCTGAGACGGTACAGTAATAGCAGATCATTACATTCACTGGGGATATTATTATTATTAATATTCATCTTGTATGGTCTCCACGCATGGTGATTTGTGCTTCTTTTTTGAGATCTTAACTCCCCCTCGACACCTTTTGTGCGATGTTCTCGCATGTCGGCACGTCTCGCTCCGCCACGCTAGGGGTGTTGCGAGCCGCTAATTTCTTCGTTCAGGACACAAGGATCTCGACAGATGATGGACGATTCCCAGAGGAGCATGAGTGATTGACGGGGGGGTTTTAGCAGGGGAAGAATGAAACATTAATTAGACCGACGCCTGCCGAGCCCTGAGCCACGCTTACTGTTAATGTCCTCTGTTCTTTGATTGGAGGCCTTTGAATCAACTTTGAGACTCAAAAGTTATGTGTGATCAAATCAAAGCAAAATGTGATACCAAAGTGAGTAGAATGTTGTTCTTCCACACCAAACTAATCCAAACCTGGTCCATACCCTGCTTTGGGGCTGGCAACTGAAAGTGTCTTCCCCAAACTGGGAAGTGTACAAATGTCCGAAACGTCTTGCTACGCTTAAAAATGAAAACCAAAATGGTTCCAGTCTTCAGACTAGACGTATGTCCATTTACTTTTATTCATGTAGTATAAATGTAAACCTAGTGAGAGTTGCAAGACAGCTCTTTGTTCCAGTGTAGAAAATTTCTCTTTAATTATTTGCTGTCCTTTCAAAGAGCTATCATTAGACTCTCCCTTTGAATAAATCCACTCCAGAGGCCGCGATTGATTACTCTGATTTTATTTCCCGCCACATACATAAGGTTTATTTTTGTTGTGAGCCACTTGGTGCTACATAATGTGACTCATTCTTTTGTTCTCCCCCTCTCGTCTCCCACCGCGAGATGACTCACGCGTGGAATGTGGATGAATAATACAGCATCCTTACACTCGCCGGCCGCACCATTAGGTACACCTGCACAATCAGCTCATGAGCAATAGTGTGCAAATTATTTTTTGGATTCTCAAATAATGGACACTGCACCAGTTAGTCCCTGCATCACCCATCATTGCATTGCAGAGATTAACGGACCGTCAAATAAATTGCCAATGTATATTTGGTGTGTTGAGATGTGTCTGCCGCTGGCACCATATTAACAGTAATTTTTACATTTTTGAAAAAATAGCCCCCAGAGGTGTTGGAAAAGTTGCGAAGTTCGCAACAATGGCCTACGCTTCATGACAATGCCCAAGCTGTGACCCTGTTGTTATGGAAATTGTGTATTTTCACAGAAGAATGTAAGAGGCCTTTTACTGAGGCGCTGACAACTATTGAAAATTGCGGAGAAAAAAAAATAGCATCATTTGTCTGATTTAAGACAAATAATTGCCCACAACAAATAGACGCCCCATTCTTTTACCATCAATAACAAACAAACAAAACAAAAAAAAACCATCGAGCCCCTTTTTAAAATAAAACACCAACGCCTCCTGAGGCACGGAAACCATTGTGGGCCACAAGTGACCCACACCCACACTCTGAGTGGTCCCTGATTAATTAAAAATCATAATAATTGAAAAAAAAGTGATAGGGTGGCGGGAGGGGGTTATAAAAATGTTTCCTCGATGACAGCAGACCACTGCATTCCTTACCAAGCCATCCAGCGCCGGAGTTGGGCACGCACATGTCCGTCTCAGCGCTGGGTAGGACGAATCCCACAACGAACACCTCCACGCCGTCTGACATGAGCGCCAGGCCCAGCACGAAAAAGAGCTGCCACTGGAACCTCCCGTGACCACACTCCTGCATGATGAGCTCGTACTGCTGCGCCAGCTCTTCCTCGTCGGCTTGCCGCTCGTTCTCCAACTCCTTGCAGCTCTTCGGAGCCTCGCCCGCAAGTTGGCCCAGAGCCATCTGTCCAGCCCGCTGTTTCTCGTCCTGGTACGCCGGCACGCCTTGGTATTCGCCCTCATAGATCTCATCTTCATCGTCGTGGCCCTCTGTGGCATCACTGGATGCCCCGTCTTCGTCGTCGGCAGCGTTGTCGTAGTGCCTGTCCACTTGTCCATACGAATTGGAGTCGTTCTCCTCGCCGTCGTTATGGAATCGATTGTAGCTGCGCTGCGCTGAGTATTCATCCGAGGTGCGGTCCACCGCCTTGTTGAAGTTCTTGCCGGCTTGCCTCTTGGCTTCCTTGGCAATGTCCTTGGCGCCTTTGACCAGGGAAGTCCTGCTGTTGTGCGTTTCGTTCATCTTGACGCAGACAGAGCTGAGCACTAAGTGTTTGTAAGTAGCCTATTTCAGCAGCTCCAGTGGATATAGCTGCACGGGACGCACTCTGGGTAGCTTATAAAGTCAAGCGAGCAACAGCCGGGAACGCCAGTCGGCTGCCAGGATAATAATTAAGGGCTGAGGTCAAACCCCATGGAGCTGGAAAGGTGGCCGTTGAAATTGGAAAACTCCTCAGTTCTGGAAGAGCTCAGCAAACGAGGCCATCAGCCTGCAGGAGCACAAGGAGAAAGCTCTTCATTTAAAGTTTGCTGCCGAATACCCCATTGCGGTGTCGTGAAAAGGGATTTTTATGGCCCTCTTGAAACTGTTTGCGTTCTAAATCTTTCCCACCAAATAGTAACTGCTCGACAACACAACTTCAAAACTGTGCACTCGCATCAAGACCTCCATTGTATGTCTGTTCCTCAATCCCCACAGCTTTAATACTTATAGTCTTCAAAAATCAGGCCATAAAAGCTCGCTTCCCCAGTGTGTCAAGGCGAATTCATTTCAGTTTGATGATTCCAGTCCAGGAACACACGTCAGCCCGTGTGGTGAGCGCCCTCGGGGCTCGTTCCATGACCGCCGTCGCCGCACAGGCCCAGTCTCGCCAAAGACCTGTCAGCCCATCAGGGCCTTGTCACCTGTACCTCAAAGCCCTTTAGCTGTTAGAAGCAGGCCAAAAACCACACAGACATGTGAAGTCGTACTTTGAGGAGAGGACATTAGAGATTTTTTTTTCTACATTGAAGGGACACGAATTGTGTCCAAATGAGATCAACTTGTGTCATTTATAAGAAGTGTTTGTTCATCTCAATAGTCACCCCGCCTGTGATTGGCTTTTTTCTGTGTTGTTTTTCTGCAGGGGGCGGGGGGACACTTCAGTGGTGCCATGCTTTGTTGTTCAGTAGTACATTGTAGTTGAATCCAGCGAGATGAATCGAGTGTCAGTGTGGTGTGTTAACAGTGTTGCGGCTGCTCATATAGATGAAGGATGCGAAATCCATCTTTTCCACATTAGCGGTAACGTCCTAGCGGTGGGTTTGTATCAGCACACTCCCGGGAGCGGAGGGCTGCAGACGTTGGCTGGAGCGCCCAAATGGAGCGTGGCAGCTTGATGTATGGCGCCTCCGCTCACCTTTTGCTCGGTGTGATGAGATAAAACATCAGTTGGGATCAGTCATTTGAACGCAGGCGCGCCAGGGGGCTCGCGGGAAGGCGCTCGAGAGAGTTTGGTGCAATGCAGCAGCGAAATGGAGCGGGAAATGGCTCGTCACTAACTTTTCTTTTGGCGCGACCGGGTGATGAGGAGGCAGCTGACCCTGGCCGTGGATGCACCTGTCGAGGCCCAAAATGCACTGAGTGCCCTTTAAATTAAATGCCTTGTGGGTACTTTGTGTTCTTGACCCCGCAAACTCTTTGGAGCAGCTCCGGCATATGGCATCTGATACCTGGCTCCTAACCTGTTTCCTTGTTAGCCCAGAAACGCACCTTATTCGTTATGGAGTGTTAGGATAACATGAAATGTTAACAGGTTTGAGTTTGACTTTTTTTCTACCAGACCCGTAGAGAAGGGTGGGGGGGGGGGCTCAATGCCCACAATGTATATTTACATGTACAACTGTGCAATCATAATGAATGAATTGACAAACGAAAATATGGGGCCCTTGAACGACACTGCAATCTTGTCAATCAGTAAAATTCCTGAGGGGGATCAAACAATTTTCCTGACTGTGGTGCCGTAACGGCCCGCTGACGCCGCGCTGTCACTTTCATTAATCACTGACAACAACACGTACTGTACTGTACTTCTTGGACAATGCTGTGGTGAAAAAGGAGAGACACTTGCCGTGTTTTGCACCAACTGGGCAAGCATCGGCATGTGACATCCAGGTTGACAATATGGAAATGTAGCGCCCTGCAGGCTTGCTGCGGCGCCCGCAGATGGCTGCAGTGAGCATTGGCTAATGTGCATCATGCGAACAAAAACCACACTCCAAAGCTTGCTGCAGATGCTGTGCAACCCAGCACACAGCTTTGTTGGAGATAATATATCATGTTTGCCTTTGTATGTTACCGCCTCACGATAGGGGTCCATGATGGTGCTTTTGAGACTTCCCCAAAAAGTTAATGATCGATTTTGGTAGATGTAATGACGAGTATGCTTTACTCGTCAAGGTTCTATAGTTTGTGGAAAATCAGTGCAAGCAAACAGTGAATTATGTGAGCTCGCTAACAGGGGGGGCAATGACAGGATGGACATTTTTGGCTAATGTCAGCATTTTATAAGCATGTGGTGCATGTTCACCACCGAGCAGCATGATTCAGTTACCAAGCAAAAAATGTACTTTGAATTTTTGAAAGGTTTTTGGACAAAAATATTTTTACTCCTCATTGGCAGCTCCACTCTTCTGGACTATTTTAACAAAGTACCGAGCAGGAAGTTCCAGTTGCAAATGTGGGTTTTAAAGGCAAAACCTCATCAGAAACATAAATAGGTAAAAGAGAGCACAGTTACCTGAAAAATCCACTTCAGTACAGTCACAAAATATTTGTTCCTCAGCACTTATTCTATCAAAGAAGAGCCCAAACTTCAAGTGGAACTCCTCCAAACTGACTTGAGAGTCCTCTGCAGCCTGTGGCTCATTTCAAGCGTATGGAGGAAAAGGCATCAATCATCGCGGGAGCCGTTTGACGCCCGTTACGTCCTGTAATTAGATTTCTGTGGGCTGCCCCGCTCAGTGAGCATCCATCCTACAAACCCCCACCTTTCCCCACCCCACCACCTTCGGGTTCGCTCACGCTGCAGCGCTTTCCTGAGTAATGGCTGCATGTGTTCCTACTACCACCACCCCCACCCCCACTTTATTACACACCCTCCGCAGCCTCACTCCAAAAAGATGGTTGCCTTGGTGCTGTATTTGCCACGACATTCTAGAACTTTTCAAGCTCTCGTGGAAGACAGAATTTTTGCCCAACTTTTACTTCAATCTCAAATAAACTTAGGGGTTAAGAAAAATGAATGTGCCAGTGCATGCAACACCTGCTGTTTGCAATTAGAATAAAACCATGAACCACTCACCATCGTTGAGATTGCATGCCAGCCAACGCGTGGGAACGTGTGAGCTCCACACTCGTTCCAATTGAGATGCTCGCCGCTCGATGCTGCAGTCCGACAAGAGCGAGAGAAGCTGAGTGGAGGAGAAAAAGAAATACGCAGAGAGGCTGAAACTTAGGAGGAGCTGCACGGACTGAAATAATCAATAGGATATATACAACAACTGGGCGAGACAGTCGGCGGAGTACAAACAGGCAGTCTGGGTGGGCTCGGGCTGGGGGGAGTCGGGGATGATGCAGACTGAGATGGGACCCCGGGGGAGGAAGTTCACTCTGGGATGACTGTAGCTTGAGATCACAGATTGTCTCATGGTGAAGGAGTGGTTAACTCACCTGCCTCACAGCTCTTAGGTTCAGGGTTTGAATCCCCGATACGTCCCTCCTGTGAGGAGGTAGCATATTCTCCCCGTGCTTGAGTAGGTTTTCTCCAGGTACTCTGGCTTCCTCCCGCGTTCAAAAAACATGCATTCTTTGTTGACTCTGAATTGTCCATAGGTGATGATGCAAGTGGGAATGCTTGTTTGTCTGTATGTGCCGAGCAACTGACTGCCGACCGGCTCAGGGTGTACCCAAACATCTCGCCCAAAGTCATTTTGGATATGCCCCAGCATACCTGTGACAACCCGTAAGACAACAATTGCTTTCAAAACAACCTGGTGGAGGAATTGAGTGATTTTTTTTTTCAACATTTGAAAAACAACCTTGATCCAAACATCCTTAACATCCCGGGAAATGTCATGACAGCTGGACGATTTCAGTGCAGATCTCACTGGGTGAAAGGAACCAATCCTTACTCCTCGCAGTCCTCAAAAAGGTCAAGATGCTCATAATGGCCTTCAGAGGGCCATTGGAAACATTGAATAAGCAAGACTACAAGACTCCCTCATCTACTCCAGAAATAACCACATCTCAAACAGCCAGGAAGGAAGGACATCCCTCTAGCTCTTCACGGAAAACAAAAAACATTTGCATTTCAATCCAGCAGATGTCAGAGAATGATGCGCAATTTCTAGAAAGCAACTCGTGAAGCCACACCATTACCAATAGTGATAAAGCATTAAAAACCACAATCTGTTCTGGTTTTGGTGCTTTACACCTCAAAAACGTAATCATATGCTGGCAGCCTGAGTGGAGATGTTGCTGACTCAGCATGCGGCTGCATAGGCTCATAAAAAAAAAAAAAAAAATGTCTGCCAAGGTCCAGATACCACAATGTGGAATGGTATTAAATAATGAGACAAATAGCCTTGAGAATAGCTTGGTGGGTTAACGCAAGGTTAATTACATTTCTTAAACACAGAACAGGGGAGGTGGCTGTTAAAAGAGGGCCGCAGAGCAGGAACAGTTAAAAAAGGACGAGTTAAAATGGTTTATTAGCTTCACGGCCGAGCGGAAAGGTCGATGGGCGCATGTAACACGGAGCAAATACACTTTACAATGACTTCCCGGAACTATTGATAAATTGATGTGAATGTGAGAAAATTGATGGCGTGGATGGGATGGGAAGTTCATAAGCAGTCCATGAGTAAGAATATCTCGATTTTTCACAATTACGAAAGCAGGTTTCACTTGATTTTTTTTTTCCTCCTTCAAATTTGGCAGTCTTATTGTCAACACTCTTCTCTGTGTCAAATTTATCGCATATTTTTGTTTTCACTTGACAGGGACTTTAAGAAATGCTTCCATTTGGGCATTACAAATACAAGAGGCTATTTTGAGAGTCTTTCGAGCTATTGTCTAATATTTTGCCTTTTATTCACAATGTTTCTTGTGCGCAAACCTCCTGTAAATGCTGAAATGTCAAGTACCTTTGCTCCTGGGACCAAGCCATGACGCAAATGCTCACTCAGGGAGGAGAGGGGGTCAGTGGTGGAACAAAAGAGTTGAGAGAATTTCAGCAATGTGATGTTCAAAGCAGTTGATGGATTCTTAAAATGGTTCGGATCTCTCATTTCACTGCCATTTTGTAATTTCTGATTTTAATTATCATTTTCCCCCATCTTGCTTTATTCCTCCTGATACCATTTTTTCCCAACCATTCCCTGACCACAGCATTAAATTGCTGTACAGTAAACTTTCGCAGATGCAGTATAATATAAATAAATAGTTACTTGACAGATAATGGGAAATGTGCTAAATCGGTGGTTGTCAAATTTGTAACACAAAGTACCACCAATAAAAATATTTGGCTCTCCAAGTACCACGACCTTGACCATCATGAAAATACAGTAGCATACTAGGCCCAAGTGGACAAGATTGTACAAGACTAATTCCGTGATTGTCTTCAACCAGATCCTTTCTTGTTATACAGAAGCAATCTATCTGTTTCTTGGTGGGAATCACTTCCCAAAAAAATGCAGCGAGGAGGTTTTGAAAATTCGCTAAGTTGGCAAAGCTTTGGAGGAAAATGAGCAACACAACCTCCCGGCATGCAACACAACTCTCCGACCCTAATTGCATGCAACGTACTGACATCTGTGCACGAGTGGGCGTCGGCGCTGACAAGTCCGAGCCCTCCTTCAAATTTGGCAGTCTTATTGTCAACACTCTTCTCTGTGTCAAATTTATCGCATATTTTTGTTTTCACTTGACAGGGACTTTAAGAAATGCTTCCATTTGGGCATTACAAATACAAGAGGCTATTTTGAGAGTCTTTCGAGCTATTGTCTAATATTTTGCCTTTTATTCACAATGTTTCTTGTGCGCAAACCTCCTGTAAATGCTGAAATGTCAAGTACCTTTGCTCCTGGGACCAAGCCATGACGCAAATGCTCACTCAGGGAGGAGAGGGGGTCAGTGGTGGAACAAAAGAGTTGAGAGAATTTCAGCAATGTGATGTTCAAAGCAGTTGATGGATTCTTAAAATGGTTCGGATCTCTCATTTCACTGCCATTTTGTAATTTCTGATTTTAATTATCATTTTCCCCCATCTTGCTTTATTCCTCCTGATACCATTTTTTCCCAACCATTCCCTGACCACAGCATTAAATTGCTGTACAGTAAACTTTCGCAGATGCAGTATAATATAAATAAATAGTTACTTGACAGATAATGGGAAATGTGCTAAATCGGTGGTTGTCAAATTTGTAACACAAAGTACCACCAATAAAAATATTTGGCTCTCCAAGTACCACGACCTTGACCATCATGAAAATACAGTAGCATACTAGGCCCAAGTGGACAAGATTGTACAAGACTAATTCCGTGATTGTCTTCAACCAGATCCTTTCTTGTTATACAGAAGCAATCTATCTGTTTCTTGGTGGGAATCACTTCCCAAAAAAATGCAGCGAGGAGGTTTTGAAAATTCGCTAAGTTGGCAAAGCTTTGGAGGAAAATGAGCAACACAACCTCCCGGCATGCAACACAACTCTCCGACCCTAATTGCATGCAACGTACTGACATCTGTGCACGAGTGGGCGTCGGCGCTGACAAGTCCGAGCGTGAGAACGCTTTGTCGAGCGCTAGTTAATTCCAAGCGGCATGTGTGGGGGTGCGGCGGTATGGCGACACACCGACAGGGTTCCCCCCTCATTTGATCCACCAGACAGTAACGAGGCATTGCACAGCACACTCTGATATGTTTTACGAATATGGTCATAATTACAAGCAAATGTTATCATAGTTCACCTGTAAACCATTTCATCCCGCTTACACAAATACACGCTTGAAAGTGTAGGAGGTGGCACAGCAACTCACTCCTGAATTTGTCATCTCTCATTAAGATGGAGGCTAATAGATGGACCTTGTGACAATGATGTTAATTGCTTCCCCTCCTCGTCAGCCGGAGGTTGTGCAGTATGAGGAGTGATAAATAACCATCAATCATGTCATGTACACAAACTATTGATATATAAATACATTTTGACTCGGTCATAATTGTTGTTGAGGCATCACAAACAAGCACTCTCTTTCCTTTTGTTTCATCAGCTCATCTTTGATCTGCTGAGAGGCCTGTTTCAGGCAAGATTCAGCAGATAGCAGAGCGATGAAGGGAAACGGCGGTGATTTCTGGAAGGCAGTCCCTGTACCTCCTCCTCCACATGACAGGGAAGCATCATGTGTGACTCACAGCTGGGACTTCCTTTGGGTGGCGACGGCGGATGATGCGATGGACGTGTCGTTGCATCAGCGCTCGCCTCTGAATGGAGGCGACAGCAGACCGGTTTGTATGTTTGTGTCATATTATTTTAGGTAATGGCCTCTTAGTGCGCTTGTACCTTGCAGATGTGTACGACTACACCACATCAGGCTGATAGCCACTTATAACATTACGAATTTGGATTTTTTTTTCAATTATATGCGGATTTTCACAAGTTGTGGCTAGACCTGGACCCTATGGCCCACGAATAAGGGGGTCTGTACTCCTCTTGCTGTGCGTCTGCATGCAGAAACATGGTGTTGTGCAACAGTGTAGCCTGCTGGCTGATCATCAAACTGCTGCATTATCAATCCCGTTATCTACAATACAGAACATTTACTGCTTTGAGTAGAGTGCAGACCTCAACCAACGTCGAGATTTTCGGCCTTGGTGGAGAAAGTTGATCACCAGCCTCGACCGCTTTATTGTTCCTTGCATGCCTCAATCTTCGCTCATTTAACATTCGTCCCCCACCTCACTGGGAAAAATGGGGGAAATTGTTGAGCTGGCAAAAACCTGCCTGTCCCACGAAGGTCAAAACGTTAACCGCGCCACTGGCAAATGACTCACGCACCGCTCGATGACGTTCTGCTCCGTTGAGTTTAACGTGACGAAGTATAAGGTGGGGGGTGGAGGTGGACAAGCTGCTACGACATACAATATAAAACAATAAATGTATTACAGTACAGATTAAATGGAATTCTATTTACAATAAAACGTGTTTTTTGCCCGATGTCACGTTTAAAGAATGGTGCACAGCTTACAAATTCTGACAATGTCAGCAAATTGAATGAGCAGGGCATAATCATCTATGTCGTTTTTGAAGATCATCCATGAATGTATGCATGGATGAGTGCAGTCATAAAATGTGAATGGAGTAAAGGAGGACCTCACCCTCGAGACACATCAGGAAAAATGCAACCACTCATGCACTGTATGAGTAATTGCTAGAGAGGGCGCTACTAGCTCATGAATAGGAACAATCATGCTAGTTAATTAGCCCCATCATGATAGAAAATAACTGCAGTAAAAAAACAAACAAAAAAAAAACGTGTGTGCACTTTTCATAAGAGAGAGTGTGACACCATCCTATGTGATCATTCAGGCCTCCCTTTGTCCCACCTGTGCCTCGATGACTGACCATTGAGCAACATGCAGTTGGAACGAGGATATGATTTAATCTCATCTGATCAGCCGATATGACTCATTCTGCACTCACTCAATCTTGGGGCCTCAGAGTGAATCACAGATGTAGGGTAAAGGTGAAAAGACATTAAGACGGTGCCATCGAAAGTAGGATTCTGTTTTGACCACACATCTAATTATCTGAATGTGTGAAGCTGTTCAATAAGGCGTTTGAAAAGGCCAGGTGAATAAATCCTGGTTCTGCTGTGGCGCCTTTGGTGCTCTAATTTACTGAGAAGCATGTGTAAAATGGCTACATTTGCAACTATTTTCTTTTTTCAAATAGCCTATGCATGTCCCATTTGGCAGGAAATACAGTATCTGCAGTATCTGCAAGAGCCATTGCACATACATAAAGGCCTCCTCTCAAATTCACGCCTTATTCTTGCTGCAGTTGAATAACAACTTCCGGACACTGTGACATCCCTTCTCAGCAATAGAGAAGCGTTACATTGTGCAGCTAATGGAAGCCTTGCGGTTTCGGAGGTCTGGTGACTACGCCGGATGACCGCAGAACTCGTGAGGAGGCTAAACGCTCTCCTCTTCCCTCTTGTACACATATATTATCTCCCCTCACGTAACATTGGTGTTCACATTTGCAGGAGAAGGCCCAGGGATTACAGTGTGACTCATTAGGCAAAGGTTTATTTCAAGCACGGGGTAGGAATGCGCATGACCACTTTACTGGATTACTTTTTATTCCAGGAAATGTATACACATTGCTCTGTCCTTTAGAAGAAGGCCTGACCATGAGTCAATAGAGGTCCAAGATTTTTGCACAGTGCCGTATGTAGAATACAATTTGCTATTTGTTTTTTTTTTTCCACATTAAACTGTTGAGTTATGTCTCATGAAAATGGAATAAACTTTGACTAAACCCTGTAGGTCAAAGATTCAAATATCCCTCAGATGAAAGTCTGGTTGCGGGAACTGCAAATTGTCGCCTCACTTTTGATGTCACTGCTATTAAAAAAACACAATAATAATAACAACAACAAAAACCGAAAACACAATATAAAGCATTATAAAATAGATTTCACAATCATTTGAACGATTCAGAATTCACATACTGGACAAATTAAACAACTATTTTGAATCAGGATATTATGATTTTATTACACTATTGGCACAAAGCATCCTCCATAGCCATTGCTACAGTAGCATTAGATCCTCCAGGTGTGCCGACAGTTATGGCCCGTGCGTTCATAATACAGGTACAGTAAAATATAAAACAAGGTTTACTGTATTCATTTTCATTTGTTTATTAATTTTTATATCGCTGTGACACTGGCTGATTTGAGTTTGGGGATTTCCATGCCGCGTGTTTGGCTTCTAAATCGGTCTCCCTTTTCTATTTCCAGTGGCACCAACACAAGGGGCGGGGCCTACCTCTCAATTTCAGGAAGAGCTTCGATGACGTCACGGCAGCCAGCGCCCCACTGAGCTGTAGCTACACGCACGCGCGTCCTGACACAAGCACGCGCAACACACGAGTTGGAGCACGCGTCGGTTAGAGAAGAGGAAGAAAAACGGTAGAGGCGAGACATCAAGTCAAGATATGGCGTAACAGCGGACAGGCGGTCATAAATTGCATCTTCTGAACGACACGGAAGGATTTACGTCCGTGGCCCGTTATTTATTTCTTTTTAAATTTTATTTTTAAAGGCGGCATTTTGTTCTTTTCCTTCACCGACATGATTTGGTGAGCTATTGCCCCTATTTCACGTCCGGAATTTGTGTTAGTAGCCCACCCTAGCGTGCTAACACCACCGCCGACATGTCAGACAACCAGAGCTGGAACTCGTCGGGTTCCGAGGAGGATTCGGAGCCCAGAGAGGAGACCGGGAACTTGGTGGGCGTCGGCGTGTTCAGCGGGGTCCTCAGCAAGGTAAGTCTCAGTTATCATGGTGTCATTTCCTCCATGGTTTGATTTAAAACGTTGCAGTGCAGCTTTATGTGTATCATGTTAAAATGACAACACCTGTTTAATTAAGAGCTAGTTTAGTTGTGTTATTTTAGGAGCACAAAAGCAGCAAGAAAGTTTAATTCTTTGGTAAGCATATCGTAGAAAGTAAAGTTCAACTCAACCACAACAAACCGCCGTGAGAACTAGATTTCAAAATAAAGACATTACTGTAGCTCCATTAGACGGCTTACTTCGAATAAGCATCTCCAGTCTAATTCTATTTCAGACTATCCCAAGTAACTGGGTAGCAGTTCTTCCCCTCTCACGTTGTTGACAAATTTTGTTGACATTTTACGACTGAACCATCAGTGTTTTGTGATGGTAAGGAGCTTTATCCATGCCTGCTCCATGGGCATGTAAAACGACCTAACCATGACAATGCCAACTCAAAATTAATACAGTCATACATTGTATTACGGCCGAACTATAAATGCAAATGTAAATAAAGCTAACTTCAGAAGACCACTCAATGCATTCTTCTAAGTGACGGAAACACACTCACACGGTATTCAAATCATCATCTCCATGCAGTGGACTAAATAAACACACGACCTACCCTGTCCCTGGGCCTCTACCAGAAACTTACTGAATTGGCAGTTATGCACGTACACACATTTGGGGCGAACCGATTACTTTTATTGGTGAGCTCATGTGCATTCGTTGTCGCCGCCGGTCTTGAAACAGATTGTGCTCTGACCTGCTAGCCACGCACATTGTGAGATTATGTGCACATTTACATGGAGAGGAGCTCACCTGCTCCACGGTGGCACAGGCAAAGTCCACCATACGTCACTGAGGCCTCGCCGGGGGGATTAATGAGACTGCAGCTGGCAGACAGTTACACACGCCTGCTCCAGTTGGCTTGACATCTGGTAATAAGTATGGTGATAAAAATTAAAACTTTTAGAAAACCTTTACTTCCTGCACAGGCTGAGTATTTTGAGTAACTTGTCATATTCCATGCAAAAGAAGTTAACCACCGGTTGTATATGTTAATTTGCTCCATGTACAGCACTTTGTATGCAGCGATAGCTGTTTGAAAGTGCTCTATAAATACAGTTGAGTTTAGTAAAACTAAAATAAAGTTATTCATGTTTGAAGAAAGTGTTTACTAAAGTAAAGTAAAAACTATCCCCCTGTTGAAGACACATCGAAAAAAAAGGTGCTTACAGAGCTATTACTTTATTGGTGCCACTGTGTGTGTATCCGGTTTGCGGCACGAGCAAACTTCGGATACTCTTCCATTTAGGATGAAGAAAATGTGAAGCACTTAAGGTACAGTAACATCCTCATGTGTGGACAGGGAGGGCCACAGTCGATGATGCAATTGCAGTCATTTATTGAATGGGACAAACAGTGAAAGACAAAAATACAAAATGAGAAGTCTTGCAAGAGGCTGCGGAAGTGTATTTACTTCAGCATTTGCTTGGTAAAATTAAAACCTCAGGTGTGGGTTGAATCCTTTCAGATCCAAAATGACAGAAAAAAAACAACTCTTGAATTACCAAACACCTATTCATCATATTAATTAATAAATTGTTATTCTTTAGTTGCTATCATATACCTTTCTGCCCTAGAGCAAATTTATTGACGCTGTCATTGATTAAAATGGTACACTGGTAGCCGTTGCTCACGGCAACCCACCTATCATTCAAACAGCCTTTAATACTTCACAAAAGCAAATGACTGTGTTACATCACATTACCAAGCATTTTTTTGTTGAAGTTCTCAGAGCCATGAGTGACGCAGTAAATAAAATGATTTGGTGGCAAAGCCGTGTAATATGCATCGATGAGACTGCCCCTAATACGCCACAGTGCACGCAAAACAACGGCTCGTATCTTGTAAAACTTGTAAGTTGGGTCGCTTGTGTCTCGAGGCACCTGTAGATTGAAAATGTCGAGTCGACGCACGTGGGGTTCATGATGGGGCTTCTCTTGCTCCCCGCAGTGGACCAACTACATCCACGGATGGCAGGACCGCTGGGTGGTGCTGAAGAACAACACGCTCAGCTACTACAAGTCACAGGATGAAACTGAGTACGGTTGCCGTGGCTCGTTATGCCTCAGCAAGGCTGTTGTCACGGTGAGTGCCCCCCCCCGAACACACACTTCGGCCACATGCAATGTGTTTACCACAGGCATAGCGCAAGCTGCTGACTGGTGAGCCTCTTTTTGCGTCAGGTCCAGACACTGTCAGCGGGTTTCACAGATTAAAATTCCTCATTTAATCTTGCTTAAATCAAAGGGACTTGCCCAGACATAATTTCAAAAAACACATTTTTTTGGTTTTTCCCACTCACATAGTTGACAAGTTTGCCCCATATGTTTGCCGTGTCACTTTGCCTGCTTGTACTTCAAAACTCTTATTAAATATTTTCGAAAATCAGATTTAAGGACAATTAGTCCTTCAATCCGTCTTTCAGAGGTCTTAAAAATGTCAGAGAGGGCTCATAATGATTAGGAGCTTATCTACATGTTTACCAAATGAAAGGCCTTCACGGTGAAATAGTTTACATTGTTTCTGTCTCTCACGTTCTTTAGTCAAATTTCAGAGCGCGCATTAGGCAAATTGTTGTAAATCAACGACCGTCCAATATACTTTAGGGTGTTGCGACTTTGCAATCAGCTTCTACTTGTGGAAGAGAAGCCGAGAGCAGGGGCAAAAAGTGAATGCCCGTCAAAACAAAAACATTTTCACACACGGAGGCAGCACTTCAGGGGTTAAAAAGTGAATGCCTGTCAAAACAACAAAAACATTTTCACACACGGAGGCAGCACTTCATGCACTAAACTTCAAACAATTAGGTTAACAGAAGGCAAAGTCTTTAAAAAGGCCTCAGACACAAACATAGTCAGGGTATTTTCTTTGGAAAACATGTTGATTGTCATAAATCACTCTTATTCATCTCCTAAACTGTCTTCCATGACTTCTTTATGAGCACAGATACCCCATGTGTTCAAAAAATGTGAATCAAATGTCGAGCATTCACCGAACGGTTCTCATTTCCTGAATCCCCGTCGGGCAACGCTGACTCGGCGAAGTCAGCTGAGAAACTTTAGCCCATTGTTCCACAGGTACACGTGGTCCAAATATGTGTCCCATGGTCCACCCGTGGTCCGCCCGTAGCCAACACGCCGTCTTTATCACCAGACGTCCCGAGCAGAGAATGTCTTTTGCGCAGCACATTCGCCCCCTCCAGTCAGTCACACTTGGATCGCAAAGATTCATCGGTGACTTTTCACCACGTTTGGTGACATTGCCCTCGTACAAGCAAATACAGAGTTGAATTAGTCACCGTTCCCGTGTGCTGGACAACCCTTTTGTTGACTTTAAGTGTATTTGCACAGCTTTGACCATCCTTGGCCAATGTAAATATTAACCTATGTGTCGTGCACTCGCTCATTTGCCAGGTCTCATTCCAACGCGGGGAGAACAACGCTTCTATCTTTGCATGATCTGGTGTTTCTCAAGTAAACAGACTAATCCAGGGAAAGATAGTCAGGGGTTGCCTGTCACGGGAGGTCGGCATTGAGGCTGGATCAAGTGTGTGAAAGGAAGAGTTGCTACAAGGAGGAAATGTAACTCGTGACTTCCTTTTACACAAGTTCAGTTGTCATGGAGGAGGATCCACGATCACATGCTCTGCATTTTTACATGTCGTCTTCCTTCTCGCTTTCACGGTCAACGCCTGCTAAAAGTGGAGTCACGGTTCCTCTTCTTGGGGCTGTTTATACCAGGTTTAAAAGTTGGGTTTCAAGTCCGGATCATGGTCTGAATTTAAGATTTAAAGCATGGCGTAGGTATGAAAATTATGGTTCTGATTTAGTGTTTCACATGAGGGATTCAAGCCAGCGATCGGAGGGAGTGGCTGGGCCACTATCTTGTATCCATAATGGAAAAATGTTAAGTGCTTGTCCCATTAAAACTCTTTTAACCAATGTTAATCTTGACTGCGTTTGAAGTGGAAGAATCAATAAATTGTGATCATAACGCCATCGGTCACACTTAAAAGGATCAATAATACATGCACTGAATTAAACCCTCACACATTGCATTATGCATGACGCACACATGTGATGTGTGCACACACACTCACACAGAGCAGCCACTTGCTTTCATTGCCGATGCAGCTGTTCGAACACGCTACGAGCAGGCCGTCACGTCCCTCCCCAACGCGTGTTTATTCAGCTTTTCCTTTCATTTCTGTTCATGTGTTCTTTAGCGGCCGACGGCCATCACGAGCCAGGCAAACATCACAGCAATGTTTTCTTTTTCTTTTCGCAGCCCCACGAGTTTGACGAGTGCAGGCTGGACATCAGCGTCAATGACAGCGTGTGGTACCTGAGGGCCCAGGACCCCGAGCACAGGCGACTCTGGATCGACTCCATCGAGCTGCACAGGGTCAGCCGTGTGCTCTTTGCCTTTCGCACAATCACCATAAAAGTCCCAGTAAAGTGAAACCAAATATGCCTTTTGAATTTGACGCACAACAGAGGAGAGTGATGTTCGGATCCATGCCAAATTGAACAAATTTAGCCTGATACATATATTGAGGCTTCCACCTTTCTCACCCTGACGTGCTCACACTCATGGCCAATGACGACGCGCTCTAAAAAGGATTAAAAACAAATCTCTGAATTCACTTTACAGCATCTTTCGGAGTGTGTGAGTGTGTGCTTATCGTTGTTTTTTGTGTGTGTGTGTGTGTGTGTGTGTGTGTGTGTGTGTGTGTGTGTGTGTGTGTGTGTGTGTGTGTGTGTGTCATGTTTCGTGTTTTGATCAGCGTGTCAGAGAGGGGACGAGAGACAAGGGAGGAGTCCAGGCTATGATTTTCATCCCTCCACCACTGGTGCGTTTAGGGATCCGTGTGTGTGTGTGTGTGTGTGTGTGTGTGTGTGTGTGTGTGTGTGTGCGCGTGCGCGCGCGCGCGCGCGCGCGTGCGTGTGTGTGTATAGCACTAACACTTAGCAGAGTGAAAAAGTTTGCAAGGAGCCATGAGGAAGTCTCTATGACTTCCTCTTTGAATGTCACAACACAGTGTCACTTTTCATACAATTCTCCAAAGTGTGCTGAGAATTTGCCGTGTGCGTGCCAAAACAGCTCTGAATGAAACGCATTACAATTGGGAAAATAATAGCGAATAATATAACAACAATACTTAACTATGGGATCAGTGGTGTCGAAGTAGCTCAGTGTATGTTTATGGTGAGTGTTTTTTTGCAGTGACATCGCCAGATACCGCCTTGCATGCCTGTGAACAGTGATTTTGCAAGCCTATGCTAAGGGGAAGTGTGCGCAAGATGAGGAGAACGTCATTCACGTTTCACTTGAGCTTAGTTTTGGGAAATCCCCCTCTACCCATTCAACGGTCCCCTCCCCCCTCTCCTGACCATCCCTCGGAAGCGTCACGGGGACATGACTCACCCTAGTGCACATCCACTCAACACACACATTTTAGCTGTCATTCCAGCCACAGTGAGTCACCGCTGAAAAACTCTCCCTTCCTTCCGAACCCCCAAAGTACTCTCCAGACCACCACCGAGTCGCCCTGGAAACACAACACAAGTTAGATGATGCAGCTGTCGGGATTCCGCCTGATACAGTATATTAGCGCCATTGAGCTTTAAGGAGATAAAGTAGCACAACAATCAGTTCTGCTGGACAAGCCGCTTCCCCTCATTTGATTACGTCCTCCTTATCACACAAAATAGCTTGGTGGCACATGGAGCAGCCTCGCACACTGCAGTGCACTCATTACATCTGAGCTGATTAATGGGCGCATGCGTGCTCAGGGCTCTAGAGACCGAAATCTACCAGCAGAGTTAACTCCTGGTCATTGACCTATAGTTACCTTTGCCATATGTGGTGGGGGAAAAGGAGAGGGGGGCAGTGGGCTATCTGGGTATGTGCTGCTCCCTGGTGGCGCACCAAAAAAGTGTTTATAAAACGAGGTGGACAAAACATTTGTTTCCATGATTACAAGACATGTCACGCTGGATGTAAGCAGTTTTTCAACGTCTGTTGGGCCATGGCGCATATTTTACATGAAAAAAAAGTAAAAAGAAAAAAAAAGAGTCCGACGTGATAGTCAGTGTGTGGACAGGGGCTTTGCACTGGCATGGCTGCTGGGAGTGCCTCGTTGTCTCGATGTGGAAAAATCCCCGCAACGATCAGGTGGAATACAGTATATTTTTGCGTCTTATGTTGTTCTGTAGGCATAGGAAACACGCTCTCAAAACTAGCATCCATTTTTTTCCAGGTCATAGAAGTACAATATTATTAGAAATTGTTTCATTTGACGGTCGTGTCTTCTCCTCACTAGGCCGATCCCGGCTACGGTTCCGAGTCCAGCCTTGGGCGACATGGCTCCATGCTGTCGCTCACTTCGGCCACCAGCGGCTACTCGGCCACCTCCACTTCCTCTTTCAAGGTGACACGATAACCCGTCCTCCTTGAGACACGTCACCCGATGAACTGAGCATGCAATTAATGCCGACGCATGCTGTAAAATATGATATATGTTCCTGTTCTATGTTGAATTTACTCATTCCAACATGGCTGCCTTGTTTCTAGAAGGGTCACAGCCTGAGGGAGAAGCTGGCGGAGATGGAGACATTCCGAGACATCTTGTGCCGGCAGGTGGACACGCTGCAGAAATACTTTGACGGCTGTGCAGACGGCGTGTCTAAGGACGAACTACAGAGAGACAAGAGTAAGCCAACGTCCTCCAAAGTTATCAATCCAAGACCGTCAAACACAGTATGCTGTAATCGTCACGATTCACCTGTTTGTGACTCACAACATTTGTTAAATTAAAATTAGAATATTACCAGTGATGGACAGTTGGGGCGATGAGTGAAATCTTGACTTTTGGAAAAACACGCTAAACCGGTACTCGGCCCATGCCGACCGACTTGTGACAAACCGCCGTCTCGATGCGTTGGGGTTTACTGTAATCGGAGACGGTGTTTGTTGGAATCCACAGTTCTTATTTGATAAGTGCAGTTTTGTGGTATTGGAGCCACTGTGTGTGTGTGTGTGTGTGTGTGTGTGTGTGTGTGTGTGTGTGTGTGTGTGTGCGTGTGTGTGTGTGTGTGTGCGTGCGTGTGAGTGTGTGTGTGAGAACATTCTCGCATGGCCGCCTGCGATCGTCACGCCTTTTGTTCCCATCCCTGCTCCCCCTCACCCTCGTGCCATCCTCAAGATGAAACTGCACCATTGTCACACCAGTCTGACGGCCTCAGACCCTTTTGTGTGTGTTTGTGTATGTGTGTCAGTCAGTGTGCGTGTGGGATGACAGCCGGTTTTTGTTTCAGTCGTGGAGGACGATGAGGACGATTTTCCCAGCACCCGCACCGATGGAGAGTTTCTTCACAACAGCAGCAACAGCGCCAAAGACAAACGTAAGTCAGGCAAAGAAGTCATTTCACTCCCGTCCACGCGCTTAAGCTGACGTTTGGCTTGTGGTGGCCGCACAGTTTTCCACTGCTCCAATCCGAAGGCGGTGAACGGCATCGACTTCAAAGGCGAGGCCATCACGTTCAAGGCCACCACCGCCGGCATCCTCGCCACTCTGTCGCACTGCATCGACCTGATGGTCAAGCGAGAGGACAGCTGGCAAAAAAGGCTGGACAAGGTAGAGCAACACTTGCTCTTAAAGGCTCACGTATCCTGACAGCGTGCACTCGGGGTGGGGGGGATGCTGTTGTCGACATTTAGTGTAAAGGAAGTAGAGTCGAAATCGATTAATTGATGTCGTTGAACTCCCATCATAGAAATTGTTTGCGGCAAAACACACACTGACATTTGGACACTGAAAGCCACACTTGTCAATTTACAACACTGACAAAAGTCAAGACTTAGACATGTTGTTTAATTGCCTTTGAAGCATATGTTTGTTAAACAGTTTTTAAAATTGGTAACATGTTAAGGGATAATACTGTGCGATCGTTTAATGAAAGTTTTGATGTTGAAAGTGTGTGGGAGTGGTCTTTTAATGTGCACACGTGGCTGCAGGAGATGGAAAAAAGAAGAAGAATCGAGGAAAGCTACAAGTCGGCTCTCAACGAGCTGAAGAAGAAGTCCCACTTTGGAGGTCCAGATTACGAGGCGAGACCATCGAACAAGTCGTCAATTTTTATTTCAGTTTGTTTTAGTCATGAGCTTACGTGTTGACACGTCTTCCTGTCACCGCCAGGAGGGTCCGAACAGCCTCATCAACGAGGAGGAGTTCTTCGACGCGGTCGAAGCCGCTCTCGACCGCCAGGACAAAATTGAACAGGTGCGCGAGTTGTATTCTGTCGCGGGAAACAGGTTGACCCTTTTGTCGACAAGAGCCTAGGCAACGTAATCCTCACAGTGATCAGCTTCCTCGTGCAAATGGCACATATTTACTGAGTCTTTTTTTTTTTCTTTGTGTGTTCTAGTGTCAGACGGAGAAGACCAGAATCCAGAGATCGAGTCCACTTCCACCAGCAGACGTCTTCTCCAGCTCGGGCTCTCACAGATTATCCGAGCAGGTTATCTATCCGCCTGTCTTTGCGTCCCTTCTGCACATCTCCGCGCTGGAAAATGTCAATCATTTCCGCTTCCTCACTCGCAGGTGGAGGAGATGGTGCAGAGTCACATGACCTACTCACTCCAGGACGTCGGCGGTGACGCTAACTGGCAGCTGGTAGTGGAGGAAGGCGAGATGAAGGTATGTCGCCATGAGAGTCAAATTATTATTTCCCCACAGGAAATAAATTATAAAGTAGAAAACCTGTTCGATCACCAAAAAAAAGTCGAATAGCGCTTTTTCTCGATGCATCCAGGTTTACAGGAGGGAAGTGGAGGAAAACGGCATCGTACTGGACCCTCTCAAGGCCACACACTCGGTGAAGGGTGTGACGGGACACGAGGTGTGCCACTACTTCTGGGACACGGCCTACCGCAACGACTGGGAGAGTATGTCCGCTTTCGTAGCAGAAGTCCCGGTATGCTTCGATTCGTCTGATTGTGACCTCGCTTTCCACCTCCCCCGTAGCCACCATCGAGAACTTCAACATCGTAGAGACGCTATCGGAGAATGCTGTCATTGTCTATCAGACACACAAGGTACGACCACGCCTCAATTCGACCTTTGACAAATTCCGTGGACCAGTAATAATCTGGTTAAAAAAATTGAAATATTAGTTTATTGTCGATGCCTACAGTGAAATTGAGTGACTAATGTGCACTTTCAGAGGGTGTGGCCCGCCTCCCAGCGTGATGTTCTGTACCTATCGGCCATGCGCAAGATGGTGGCCAGCAACGAGAGCGACCCCGACACGTGGCTGGTGTGCAACTTCTCCGTGGACCACCACGATGCGCAGGTGAGTGGGGAGGCGCCAAGGGGGCCACGCATGTATCCACACTGTGTTTATTTATTTTTTTAACTCTTTATTTATTTTAGCCAAGCAGCCGCTGTGTTCGTGCTAAGATCAACATCGCCATGATCTGCCAGACCTTGGTCAGTCCACCAGAGGGCAACAAGGAGATCAGCAGAGACAACGTGCTGTGTAAAATCACATATGTGGCCAATGGTGGGTCACAAACACAGCCAGCCCACCTTGTGTACTATGTTAGGATGTTTTTAGCCGTTATTTTCATTGAGTATTCATAAAGTAAAATTCTTGAAATGCCACCTCATTTCTTGAGAAGTGGGAATTTTTCTTTTTTAAAAAAAATCCAACTTTTTCTGGGAAATAAATGTTCTCTTGTTTTTACTTGTGTGGGGGCGAAGTAACTTTTTCCTCAAAAACATACAACTTTATTTTGTTTTGTGTTTTTTAAGTATAACTTTGTTGCCAATTTGAAAAATGCAAATGTTTGTCTTTTGTGCAGTGAATCCCGGAGGCTGGGCGCCAGCCTCGGTGTTGCGGGCGGTGGCCAAGAGAGAGTACCCCAAGTTCCTGAAGCGCTTCACCTCTTACGTACAAGAGAAGACCGCCGGCAAGCCAATCTTGTTCTGATCCTCTCTTGCAACGTTACATCGTTATTGTACCAAGTCTTGTTCAGGCCGCACTGGAGAGGATAAAAAAAAAAACACACACACACACACACACAACCTGACCGTGAAAAAATTAAAAATGTTGTAATATTATTACTTTTGTTTTATGAAGAGTAACTCTTTTACATCCAATTTGTTTTCTGTTTTTTTTTCTTTTTTTTTTTCCTTCTGAACAAGTTAAAAAGCATTTTTCCTGAAAATGTTTACATTTTTTGATAGACCAAATTAATTTTTTTGAATTACAGTTTGACAATAACTGTTTTCCTCCCCTTTTGTCTCTGGAAAGAAACTTGGATTTTTACAACCATAACTTTCTTATCTTCATAAACCTTTCATTTTTCTATATAAAAAAAAATGGTACTCTTGAAATGTACACCACTTCACTCTCTCAAGATTACCATTTACTGTAGTTGTGGTAGTCTTTTTTTTTTTTTTCCTTTTCACTGTGAGCCTAATACTGCTTGGTGTTATTGACATTCAGCAGGATTCCTTCCCAGCTGCCAATCCGCTCCAGCAACTTTTCAAATTGCCCAGTACCTCAATGCAAAGTGCATTAAAGTGATGTGTACGTATGTTCTATAAGTACAGTGTAAGAAGCTCTAAGAGACTTTATCTTTGCTATCAGACTGTTTTCTTTGCTACATGGTCAGATGATTTGTTTACTTGTTTCACGAACACTGAGGGGACCGCCGTGATGAACGGAAAACCCCTATGACGTAAGACGCTAATCCCGCTCATGAATGCGCCTGATTTCCGGCGCACAAGGCGGAACCAGGCCACCTAAAATTTGAAGCGTGTCGCACAGGCTTTTTTTGTTGTTGTCTTGACTTAGTAGAGTCCAAAATGCCTTCGTGGGTTAGTTCGAGGGGAGGTTGCAAGAATTTGACACCTGTGATGTCAACGAACAAGTGCCCATGTCCTGGATAGAGAAACATTTTTACAAACTGCATTGTTACAATGTTCAATTTTGATTTGACTTCTTGACTCCAATGAAGCACTTTGACCTTCCCTTTACTAATTCGTTTGTTTGTGCATTTTTACCCTGCTGTTATGTTGTGGGTTAAATTGACCCATCTATTTCAAATATTTTTCCTCTCATTTGTTTCTAAAAATAATCCACATATCTTTTTTTAAAAGCTATAATTTTCAAAAAAATCTGAGGTTATACAAACTGTTGATTTTTTTTTTTCTTGCAAAAATCAAGCGACTTTCTTTTTTCCTCAAAATAGATGCAATTGTTTTCTACAAAAAGCTTTTTTTCCCCTCAATAAATACTTTTCCATACTTTTCTCAAAACCCCTGTTATAAAATATCAGACAATCTAATTGACCCATTTGCTTTTTAAAACCATTCTTCAATTGGCTTCACATGAGACTTAAGTAGCAGTTGTGTAAAGTGGAGAATGGCCCACAACATAACAGCAGGATGTTGGAATGGTTTGGATCCACATTTCGAGATAAGTTGCTCAATGATGACCTATCGTCTGGCACATCATTTCTAAATGTTTGCTAGAAGTTTGCTGGTTAAATGTACTTGCAGTACATGTACTGTATATAGTTTATGCCTACTAATGCTTTGAAAACTTAAAAGTACTCTTAGCAGATTTCCCTGTGGAGAAATAAAAATGTTTGACCAACGGTGGACAATGCCATTTCATGTTTTTAAAAATACAAGAAAACTACATTTCTTTCAAATCTAAACTCAAAATAAT
This sequence comes from Hippocampus comes, assembly GCF_001891065.2. Taxonomy (NCBI): domain Eukaryota; kingdom Metazoa; phylum Chordata; class Actinopteri; order Syngnathiformes; family Syngnathidae; genus Hippocampus; species Hippocampus comes. The sequence goes on from NW_017806024.1 coordinate 59,536, forward strand.
GAGTTTTTAAGAAAATTCTCACCTTGTCAGCATTACTGTCACCCATGGAGATTACACATTTGGCTTTAGGCCACAACTTTTTTGTCACTCCCTCCAAATCTGAGTTTGTCAATCTGAGTTTCTGAATGCATAATAGAACATTTTTTATGACTTAATCTAATCCCTTCTGCTCACTGACTGAAAACCACGTATTTACAGTGATTAATACTTTTTTAACTCATGATGCGGGGAGATTAATATGAAAACTCAAGAGTTATTGCATAATATTGTCCCGAATAGTTTGGTAGGAACAGTTTAGCCCTCCCTGATGCTACAGTAAATACTTGTACAGTACAAACCAGATACTGTCGAAACATGGTGTGTAGCTCGTTGCTGATTGGACAACCGTTTTCCCGCATCATCTGGCCAATCGCTGAGCAGCACAACTGCTTATAAATACAAAGCGTGTCGCTTCTGGAACTACATTCAAAATTCAACTCATCAGTAAGAAACTATGTCTGGGCGTGGCAAATCCGCCAAAACCAGGGCGAAGTCCAAGAGCCGATCTTCCCGTGCCGGTCTTCAGTTTCCGGTGGGTCGTGTTCACAGACTTCTCAGGAAAGGTAATTATGCCCGACGGATCGGCGGCGGCGCTCCCGTCTACCTGGCGGCTGTACTAGAGTACCTGACTGCCGAGATTTTGGAGCTGGCCGGTAACGCGGCCCGCGACAACAAGAAAACGAGAATCATCCCTCGTCATCTGCAGCTGGCGGTCCGTAACGACGAGGAGCTCAACAAACTCCTTGGCGGGGTCACCATCGCTCAGGGTGGCGTGTTGCCTAACATTCAGGCTGTTCTGCTGCCCAAGAAGACCGAGAAAGCCAAGCCTAAGTAGAGTTGTTCGTCACTTTCTGCGCCCCCACAAAGGCTCTTTTCAGAGCCACACAACTTACTCAAAGAGTGTCCACATCTCTTAATTCACAAATCTGGAGCTTCGTTGAATGGGATTTGTAATTAAAATGTCTACTCGTTGAGATATATTTCCAAAGCTCATCACTGGCAGTGTATTTAATAGTTTTCTTGTTGTGCCTTAGCTCACACCCCAAAAGTACTCTTACCTACTTCTATCAAGAGCAGACCTAACTACTCTTGGAATGTGAACGATTACGCTCAAAAATCATATTCACTAGAAAACTGAATTGAGCATTATGTTGTGATGTTGCTGCCCAAGAAGACAGAAGACCAAGTTGAGCTGTCTGACACTTACTACTTTTTGTATACACATATCAGTTAAATAAAGGCCATCTGTGCTCAATTAACTGCATTTGGTGTATCGTGTTCGGACAACTTGAATAGCACCATATTGAGACAAATCACCTGTAAATACAATTTTAGTATACATAAACGTGTTCATTTCTTTATTAACTTAAACATGGATTTTTCATGTAATTGATTTTATTTGAAAGACAAAATTCTTCCTGGGAGTTAAAAGCGTTGAGTAAAACGCGACAAAATTCTTGCCTGGACTTAGAACTGCTGAGTGAAGCTCCTCCCCGCAAGATTGCATCAGCTGTTCTCTTTCAGGTCCGCAGTCTTGTAATAAGAGTACCCGCCCGCAGCAGTTAGGCATTATTACACTTGGTATTCGACTCTTGTTGAGAACATGTCTGGTAGAGGCAAGGGAGGCAAAGGTCTCGGTAAAGGAGGTGCCAAGCGTCACCGTAAGGTTCTCCGCGACAACATCCAGGGCATCACCAAGCCTGCCATCCGTCGTCTGGCACGCCGCGGAGGAGTCAAGCGTATCTCCGGTCTCATCTACGAGGAGACCCGTGGCGTACTCAAGGTCTTCTTGGAGAACGTCATCCGTGACGCTGTCACCTACACCGAGCACGCCAAGAGAAAGACCGTCACCGCTATGGACGTGGTGTACGCGCTCAAGAGACAAGGGCGTACTCTCTATGGATTCGGCGGCTAAGCTCATTCTCTCACCTGTTCACCAAACAATCAAAGGTCCTTTTAAGGACCACTCACTACCTCTAACAAGAGTAGTCATTCACTATAGTGGCAGACAGGAATCCGTAAACATCTGCATAACACACAGTAAGCATTAACCGGATCTGACTTGATGAGACTTGGCTATATGAAAAATGCAATCTTAGGAAGGCAGCAATAAGTTCCGTTTGAAATTTGTTTAATCTCTAACAAGAGTAGTCATTCACTATAGTGGCAGATAGGAATCCGTAAACATCTGCATAACACACAGTGAGCATTAACCGGATCTGACTTGATGGGACTTGGCTATATGAAAAATGCAATCTTAGGAAGG
>NW_017806027.1:0-649 GCF_001891065.2 Hippocampus comes
TGCCGTAGTATCACGCTTCATGCCATAGTTTTTTTAATGCCCGCAGTCTCCTTTGGAGAAAAAAGAGCTTATTTCCCGATAAGTAAATTCACGTCATGTCTAGGAAAAAAAAAAAAGAAAAATTCGGTCACGTGATCTCATCTAATTGCAGTAGGACTAGCACACTTTTGTTGCCCATAGTCTCCTCTTGGAGAATATTGCCTTATTCCATTGCTGTTAGTTACAAGGCACTGTGTATAATGATACATTTACAAACACTGGAGCACATCTCCACACACACACACACACACACACACACACACACACACACACACACACACACACACACACACACACACACACACACACACACACACACCCACACACACCCGTTGTATTATAGTCAGCATAAACTATGTCATCACCATCGGCCGAGCCTTGAACTTCCAGGGAGTTGCTCCAGTGGGAGAAGCGTACGTGCCTGCTCCCGTCTCCGTGTGTGTGTGTTTTTTATCAATGTTTTTCCCCACTTTGGGCCACGGGGGTACTTTGATTCCTCAGCTACCCTCTGCGCTGTGATTGGGAATCCATAAAGATGAAGGATTTAAGGCGGGCCTCTGCCAAGCAGGCCCTCCGGTGCGGGAGGTCCGCTCGGCTTTATGAAGGCAAT
>NW_017806029.1:0-1664 GCF_001891065.2 Hippocampus comes
CCGCTTGGAATTGAAGCGGATTTTACATGGGATGGGAGAAGTGAAGCGAACCGATCTCTTTTTTCGTCAATGGACGCTACAGCTTCTTGTTTACTTTCAGACTTTGCTTGTAGCAGACGTGTGCACATTTTCAGCATGACGTCTCTGATCGACTGGTGAAAGGACACTTTGATTCTTCCTCTTTCATTCAGAACTGCTTCAAACAACAAAGTATATGCAGGAATAGTGGTTCCGAATGCATGACTGTCCACGTCTTATGTGTATTCATGTGTATTTATTATGTGTTATGAGTATTTTGTCATTTTAAAATTACCTCTTCTATAAAGTGCTTTGTTACTGCCGCAGCTGTTGTGAAAGTGTAAAATAAATAAAGATGTATTTTAGTGTATAACATTGAAACAATCTGGTTAAATGTACAATTGTAGAAAATAACATTTGTCCAAATTTTGGGCTCGAATTTCTTAGTGTATGTTGTGATAACATGACTCATTCTGTGACAGATGAAATAGTCCTGCAGAAGTCCCGGAAAAGTTCTGCAAAATAATTTCAAGCAAAGATTGGGAACCCTGAATTTCCTCAAAGCCGTCCAGAAGTCATTTTGCATAGCCTTACTTAACTCCTCCCATCTATCAGCTATCCATTTATCGGTCTAAAAAAATCTGAGTTGGTTTACAGATGATAAAGTCAACGTATCCACAAAAACACTAATTGATTACAGATTCAATTCAATACTCACTCTCTACGAGAGGGATCGAAATGATGACTCCGTTTCCAGTACCAATCCACAGACGGTTACATGACACCATTAGAGCCGTGATGCGCACAAATGAGAAGCCCAGTTTCCCCGTACCTGAAAAAGTGTGTAAATCATTGTAATACATTACAACCCTGACCTTCCCAGAAACCTGTGTGCAATGGTGGCTCCATAATACACTGAAGACAATGAACCAACCCAACATCTTGCTGACATAAGGCTCAATGTCCACGTCCTGTAGGTGCTGGAAAGTGTGGGCGTGGAAGAGCCTGAGGGTGGAGTCCAGCCTGATAGATACCCAAATGCCGTCACCATCCCATGCCAACTGACGCACCTGGCTCTCCTTACGGGGGTGTGCATCAAATGACTTCTGCGGGGTCAAATTTACATCCATAATCGGGCGCAGAGTAAAAAGAACATTTTTTGTCATTAGAAACAGAAGTTTCAAATCCAAACAAAATTTATTCGCTGCCGACAACAAAATTAGGGAATGGAATTTTCTTTTCCATAATATATTTTTTGACTGACAGCTTCTACTCGGGGGTGACTACAAATAAATACAGTAATGTGTGTGCTCTCTTAAAATAATTAGCAACATGAATGTATTATGGATGAGAGAAAGTTCATTCTTTTCTGTCAAAATTCATTAACCAGAGGTTAAAAATTCTGTTCAAACAAAACAGCCAATGCAGGCAATGTGAAAACATGATGAAAGAAATTCTTTTCACTCCCATAGTTTGAAAACATTCAATAACCAGAAATGGAACATGAATGTTACTTTACCTCAATCTTCATAGCTTTGGGCTGCACCACATATATCTTATTTCTGAAACCACACCACACCTTGTCGTGCACCACAGTCATGCAGCGGATGGAGTAGTGAGGTTTCCCCAAGTCGAGCAAGTGGTAG
>NW_017806029.1:2368-10210 GCF_001891065.2 Hippocampus comes
GACACTCTGGAGGAGGTGGGCAACAGGAGGATGCTAGCCAAGCTAAAAGCTATGATGGACAGACCCCCCCACACCTACCAGGCCACCCTGACAGCACTGGGCAGCTCCTTCAGCCAGAGACTGATACACCCGCACTGCAAGATGCATCCGCCGCTCATTCCTGCTGACTGCTGTCAGGCTATTGAATAGACAGACGTGAAAACCTGGACTTACCCCCACTCGCCCATTTTTAATATGCTTATATTTACATTTGATAATTTATATACTTTTGTTCTTCTACTTCTCCTTTTCATAATTTTGCTGCTGTAAATTGGGAATTACTCCATTGTGAGACAAATAAAGGTTTTCTTATCTTAAGTGGCTGAGACACCAGACCAAAAGCAGCACTCTGATCTTCATGCACGCAAGGTAGGAGAACAGTAATTACGGCATTGTCCATGCTTGTGTAGTGAAGTGTGGCAGACATGTCTGCCACACTTCTTGGTCTACGAGTTCTCCAAAGTGTATTTTGCATCTTTCAAATCAAAATTGTAATCTCACTCAGGAGACTTTTTTTTTTTTTAAGCATTAACTGGAAATGATAAGGCTTCATTTTTTTCAGGATTAAAACTTTGGATGTATTCCACTCAGTGCAGTTCTGTGTCTCTATCTCTGTGCAGTCCAACTTTTACACGTGCTTATCACATGACATGCTTAATGAACATGGCTGCCAGCCATATTATTTTTTAAACTTGTTTCTAAAGTTATTAAAAGTACATGAAAAATAAGATTATTCAATTAATAATCAACAAAGTATAAACTTTTTACTGCTGCAAATGGTGAACATATCTGGAGAATCCCTTTAAATATGTGGACTTCACTCGGTCTGCACATGCAAAGCAGCTCAGATGAATAGTCCAACCAGAGCGCCTTACAATAGAAACGGCAGGACTGACACAGGAATGCTGAAGGACATTCGCTAAATTCTGTGCAAAACCAGGACAGCAGCTCCACCGTTTGGCAGACTAATCCGCTTCCATTTTGTGGTCGATTGATCATTTTGCAGCGCAGATTAGGCCCGGTGCAATGCTAGTGGCTTGCGGCTGATGACCGGGGTTGTTCTTCACCCTTTCAGGGACAGTGGTTATTAAATACAATGGACAGCTTACCATGTCATCAGGTTACAGGGTGGCATGAAAGGGTTAATCACGCTGATAGCATAGTTGCATTGCATTCATATTATCTAAACGTTGAAATCAACCATCGGAAGACAGTGACGTGAAGACTTTTACATCACTTTGACGTTTATTGACACACCTTTTGGGTTATTCACCAGATTACCTTTGAGAGGACTTGGTGGAAGCCTCTGCTGTCTGCTGCAGCCCCAAAGGATCAGTGAAGGCATATTCACTGTATACTCCTCTCTGACGGGCAGACCCTCCACTCTCCTCAGTGGTTTCTACAAAAGTCACAACCGTTAGTAAAGGGGAGTTGGCGATGAAAAAGGTGAACTCGCTTACCCATTTCTCCGTTTTCTTTGCCTGCACCGTCTGCTGTCTGAGGGACAGCCGTTGCTCCCTCAGCTGTGCAGCCTACGACAGTGATGCCTCCAAGCACGCCATCACTGCTGGCTGTGCTGCTACTGCTGTTGGACAAACAGGCCTTTTCGACAGGCGCAGTCTCTGAACTCAAGGTGAGTTCCTCACCTGCTGGATAGTCCGTCTCTCTTGCACCTGAAAAAAAATGTTTAAAAATGTAGTGGATCAATCTGGGAAAATAAATGGGGGACTCATTTGAGGACATGGCACGGCATGGCACCTTTGTTAGTGAACTGAAAAAAATAAGTGTCAATGACCACCCTTTCAGATGAAATTCCATTCCACCCGTTAGAAACTGGAGTGGGCTACGTATGGGCCGCGTTCTTTAATCCCGCCTCGTGCACTCATTATTATAAAGTGCCTTGGCTGAGGGCCTTCTGATCGTTCCAAAGTGGAGACCTCAAATGAAGCATTCTCCATCAGTGTCTCGACCAGAAGGCTATGGGAATTGCGGTTTTCTGAAAAAGTGTTAGATTGAATTTTCTCTTCATTTCAGGTAAACTGTATTGATTCATTTTTTTTATTTACTATATTCATGTCTGATTAAAAAGTTGGTAAATTGATTTTGGTCATTTAAATAAGGTAGAGAATGCACAAATTCTGGAGACAACCTAAGTGGCATGCAAATGTGAAGTGGACTCATCCAAGATTTGAATTTTTTTTATTGTTACAAAAATGAAAAGTGGGTCGTGCAAAGTGATTAGCTACCCTAAGTTAATACGTTGTAGAGCCATCTTTTTACAGTTACAAGTTTTTGAGGGTGCGACGATCAGTTTTGCACATCTAGAGACTGATTTGTTTTTTTTTGTCCCATCTTTCTCAAGCTCAATATGGTTAGATGGAGAGTGTTTGTAAACAGATTTTTTTTTTAAGATCGTTCCACAAATTCTCAATTAGATTCAGGTCTGGACTTTTGACTTTGCCATTCTAACACCTGGATATGTTTCGTTTTGCATCGTTCCGTTGTAGATTTTGCTTTATGTTTAGGATCATTGTCTTGTAGGACGGTAAACCTTCGTCACAGGCTCAATGCCTCACGAGATGTGTAAATCTTTTCATATTCTAATCCTGCTTTAAAACCTCTTCACAACTTTATCCCAGTCCTGTCTGGAGTGTTTTTCATGATGCTGTGTGCTCCCCAATATTCTAACAGACCTCTGAGACCATCACCGAGCAGGTGCATTAATATTCAGATGAGATTACACACAGACGGACTCAATTTATCATCATCATTCATTTAGGTCAACGATGGATTAATCTGCAATTGTCAGTGAACTTCTGGAGTGAGCTGGCTGCACTCACAGTCAAGGGGCCGAATAATATCGCACTTTTTAGTGTGTGTGTAGGGGGCGGGGTCGACACTTCACAATTGTGTGCCACTTGGTGTTGATAACAAAATAAAATCTTATTTCATATCTTTATGTTTCAGGCCCGACATGTGGCTAAAGGTCAAAGAGTTCAACGAGGCCGAATATTTTCGCAAGCCACTGTATTTTGAAATCGTGTGATTACGTTTCCTTCATAACAAGAATAAGATGTTCTGACGTTTTCACATAATTACGCGATAGTCCTATTGATCCATCCATCCGTCCATTTTCTGCTCCACTGATGCTAACAAGGGTCGCGGGGGGTGCTGGAGCCTATCCCAGCTGTCTTGGGGCAGAAGGCGGGGGACACCACAAACTGGTTGCCAAGCAATTGCATAGCACACATCCGCGTTCACACTCCCACCAAGGGACGATTTAGAGTATTCCATTAACCTGCCATGGATGTTTTTGGAATGTGGGAGGAAACCGGAGTACCCGGAGAAAACCCACGCAGGCACGGGCAGAACATGCAAACTCCACAACAGGAAGGTCGGAGCTGGAATCGAACCCTTCACTGTGCGGCGGACGTGCTAACCAGTCAACCACGGGGCAAGTCTTATCTATTTATTTTTGCGGCAGAAATTCACTATTGTATTTTCCCTAACGTTACAAAAACACAATTTACTAGTTCTATAAAAATACTCGGCAACAGACCTGGAACACTGGTGATACAAAGGACGTGGGCATCACACACAATGAAGCTGTCAAGGATGATTCCGGGCTGGTTAGCATCAATGACAACAGCTTTAGTAGTCGACTGGGTGCTGGTACAAATCCACACCAACGATGACAATTCATCATGTTGTCGCAGTTCCTTTTGCTGTTCCTTTTCATATCAAGCAGAAGAGGTGTGCATGTTTTCAGTTGAGTCATTGTTATTTTCTGTGTTTTGAGAAAAAGATTGTAGCCAACACTAGGGGACTCTAACCTTGAGTTCTTGATCCAATTTTTCCAAGCTGCTCTGAGATCCTGTTTTCTTTTTGGGGCTCTCTGGTCCTGACACGTTGCTGTAAAATACACTGGCTCCTACGATGGAACCCCCATCTCTGGTTTTACCTCCAGATAAATGCACGCCAGCAGCACACCACAGCTGAAGCACAGAAACACAAGTTCGCTCAAACACATGAACAAGTACTGTAACGACATTACTTATTCTGGACAGTGATCTCCTGAAGAGACTTGAGAATTTTTACTATAGTATAATATACACACAAAGTATTTACTGGACAGCAGAACTCTCAGTCAGTTATATTTGAATGTAACACTATGTTTAGTATTGCTGTGGTAGAGTAGTGTAGAATTACATATTAAGACCTCCAAGTATGGTAGACTACAGTACCTAACTTGCCTTATACAGATGCAAGGAAAGGAAAATATGCTACTCTTGTTCAAAATCTCATTAGATTGTGTAGAACAGGGGTGCCCAACATTTTTCAACCAAAGATCTATTTTTCGATCAACCAACCTCCTGCGATCGACCCGTTTAAGCACACACGTGCATGTGCACGAACTTACACGCGCTTGCCATGATGAGCAATAGTCGTAACGGCCCCTAAGATGAATGAAACACAAAAATAATGTAGACACAAGAGTTTGTGGGTTTGTGAAAAGGAAATCACTGCCTACCTTCATTGAGACCTGACGCGGAGGCATGCGACGCACTTTTGCAGCGTGTTAACGATCGTAGCTCATGTGTACCGTTTTAAAATGCTTCTCCCGACCATTCAGATTCCTATTCTTTGCCAGTGGCCCCGGTGAAGTATACATGAAACAAACTCTGAATGAGAATAATATTAACAATAAAAGATATAGCGCAGCACCTCTGATTGCGAGCTGCAATTACAGACTGCTGACCGCTAACAACTTCCGGTGATGCAGGTCAGGGGCCACCGTAGGTTAAAGGTGACCTGCTTTATTATTTTACTTTATTTTGAAAATACTTTTTGAGAAAGTGAGACTGACAGGGTGCTGATGGTTTCCTCCTCCCCTCTAAACCCTTCGCGATCGACTTGGGACCAGTCCACGAGCTACCGGTCGATCGCGATCGACATATTGGGCACCCCTGGTGTAGAAGAAACCTATGTTAGCTGTCAAACCACAAGACATCAGCTGTATAGTAGCAAAAGTAAAGGAACATACCTTCATCGAGGCATCTTTCTCGTCTAAAGGTCGTAGGAAAACCGGGACAGGTAGGTCCTTCATCTCCTCTTGGCCACCATTGTTCTGTAAAAAGAAAAGGACATTTCAAGATGCTGCCAAAGCTTCATCCACAACAGTGTAAACTCTCCCCAAAAATATGATTCACCGTACACGATACAGAATCCAACTATTAATGGTGGATGCTTAATAGTTCAGCACTCTTTTTAGCTAAAAGCAACAATAAGAGGTTCCATGAAGAAATAAACACATTTCTAATCAAGTGGGAGGTTCAGAATCTATCGTGGCATGAAGGAAAGGCTGAAGGAACGTTTCTACTTACTTTGTGCTTCTTGGGGAGACTCCAGCCACAAGCCTGCAGTCTGCCCTCTTCCCCTTTCTGGACATGGGCTTTAACCTGCTGATACTGTGCCCGTTTCTGTTCTCGCCTGGACACCATGCTCTCCACTGCCAATCTGTGGTATATATCGACAGTTCTTTTACAAATGTCTTTTGTAATTCTTAATCAAGGTTAAAAGGACTGATTTGACTTGCGTTTTGTTAACCTGACTGATTTGACTTGTATTTTTGCTCACCTTTTCTTTTGAGTCAAGTCTCAAAATTGGCTGATTTGTGTACATTATGTAAATATATAAATGAATAGTCAATTTCTTGTGTCCGACTTACTCCTCATTGAGAAAATCAAAGGCTTTGCTCTTGTCGCTGGGCAGCTGCTGCAAGGCGCTGCTCCTCTTCTTGACAGACGGTTGAATGTGCGATGTGGGCGCATTGTACTTCACGTTGACCGGGGCTTCAGCGGGAGGTTTCTTTGACGCGCCGCCCGATGAACTGAACAAACGGCTGAAACTGGAGTTGTAAGGGCAGGGAGGAGGGCGGGGGAAGGGAAGGGAAGGGAAGGGTAGGGAAGGGAAGAAAGAGCATCCAGACAAACGTATAGAGGGATGGACACAAGCAGTGGCTCCAGCAGAGGGAGGGTTTGAGCAATTAAAGGTCGGTGACAAATTGTTCGCATGCCAGCCTCCATAAAAAAGGTAACAATTACAAGGATAAACATGAATATGTCAAAATAACGATTTGCACTGTATGATTATACAGGCAAAAAAAAATGTGTGCAGCAATGAAAAAGGGGAGCATGGGGGTGTAGGGTTAGTGCGATGATTTGGAAGTTATTGACAGCACAATGCAACATTGAACAAAAACACATTCCCCTCACCCTAAATTGTTAGCGCCGTCTTTGTCTTAATTATCCAACTTAAAGATAGCATTTTATTATGAGTCGGTTATAACATTAACTGCAACTAGAAAGCCATAACAGGTTAACCGTATCTGTGTCTAGGCAACACCCACTCACACCTTAGTATCCTCAGCAAAGAGAAAGCAGAACACACAGATTCTCCACTCCTACACCAAGTGCATCGTATCCTCACTATTTCAGGCATGAGCTGACATGCACTCATCTAACATGCATGGACTAAACAGAAGGTTAGATTGCATTCACAAACTCATACAGGACATGTGACATCCAGTCAGCCTAAACTACTCAAGCCAAGTTTGACATTAACTAGTACAGTGGTACCTCTACTTACGAAATTAATTGGTTCTGGAAGAAATTTCTAAACTAGAAAATGTTGTAAGGCGAGACGCGTTTTCCATGTAAATGCCCTAATCCGTTCCAAGCCCCCTAAAAATTCAGACATAAATGTTTTCTAAAGCATAAAAATGCATCAAAATATGAAACATTGCCCAATAAATGCGAGTTATGCATCATGTAAAAAAACAACGAATAGAGTAAAGAATAAAAATGATGGTCATTTCACTTAACTGCATCCTCATCGTTTTTTGCCCTCTTTAGTTCATGTTCTTTCTCAGTAGTGGTTTTTGCCTGGAATTTTGTAATGAACGTCTGCTTTTGTCTGCTTTTAACAATTCTTCGTAAATGTCCAATGCAATGCAGTGCGATCGCCTGACTGGTGAACACTTTTTCTGGGTGATTCACATTTACGAGGGGCGAATGACGAGGACGCTGCATAGACACAGATCCATCTATATACGCACATAGGCTCATACGGTAGAGGCCCCTCTTAGCCAATGAGATGCCAGGAAGATGTTAGGTAACAGCCAATGGCAGAGCAGCTATAAGCATGTTGCGTTCAGGAAACTCGGAGCTGCGAATAGCAAGCCAGACTAATTTTACCTTTCCCATCTTGAAATTTCTTTTGGAACAAGAGGCAATATTTTCCTGTTGAAACGTTTTGCAACTTGAAACTTTCGTATGAAGAGATGTTCATCAGTAGAGGTACCACTGTTTTTTTTGTGCCAACTCTTTCAACATTTTGGGTTGCCGACCCTGCCATGGCTACATGCACCAAACATGAGCCAACTTGATAAGTTAAATATTTGTCTATTGGTGTATGCATTAAAGTTCCCACAGTCTAATACAGCAAATTGTCTCCACCAAACCATGAGGCATCATTTTGAAACAATTTTATTTTCACTTGAATACAAGTACAAAGAGTTCAACGTGCAGCACATTGCAACAACAAACTCGAATGGAATCCACACCAAATGGCAGTACCGTTCAGAGGACTTCCTGGTGACTAGCCTCAGGATCTGGGAAGAGAAAGAAAAGTCAGTGCAAGCTAGAGTCCTATAAATGCTTTGAGGTTTGATACAGCCATACAATTGGTTTAAAAAAAAAAAAAAAAAAAAAAAACACTTTTAAACACTGGAGTTTAAAAAGC
>NW_017806029.1:10269-23586 GCF_001891065.2 Hippocampus comes
TTGATGCCCTAAGAGTAAAAAATACATTAATCTCTTATCTTAAAATCATCCAGCAACAGCTTATGTTGGAAAATATATATAAATAAATAAATGGTTCTTGTTTTAGGAATGTAAACAGAAAACATGATGCTAACAGTCTCAGTGAGTTGGCTAGTGCGTTAGTTAAGTGATATTTTGGTGTATTTCTGTGAATCTTCTGAATGGTGAGTGCAAATAAATTATTCAAATAAACTACCGTATTTTCTGCCCTCTAAGGCGCTTTGGATTTTAAGGCGCATCTTCAATGAATGTCCTATTTGAAAACGGTTTTCATATATAGGGCTCACAGCTTTATAAGGCGCATACAATAGAAACTGCAATAGTGTCTGCGGTTTACGTGATGCATCCACTAGATGGAGCTACGCAAAAAGGAATACAACACAATACAATACAGCTCTATTTATATAGAGGCTATACAACCGCTGCAGCTGTAATAAAACGCTTTACAGAACATTTAAAATACTACGTCCAAGAAATCAAAATATTGATCCATACGTAGCTCCCTTAGGATGTTTATGCAGCATGATACAAAGTCTATAAAAATACAGGGTTTATTCATTGGCAAGCCTTGATAACTGGTCACAAACACGGACATGAAACATACAAATACAAATGGCATTACAAAACAATAAATGAAAGACAAACATTATGAAGACAATTGATTCAACAAAAGGGCACACAAACCTCGTGGCCTCACACCCATAAGGGGCTAAATATCCTTGGAACACTTGATTGTCTCCTTCTTCCATCATATAGCCAGGAGTTAACTATGCTTTTGGTATTATCGTTTCATCATGGCTGCGCAGAGCTGTTGTCTGTTTGAGTATATGTTGGCGAATGCACATGTCAATTAGTGGCGGGCAGAATCCTTTTACATTCCAATTGGTTCCTGCTAATAATCACCACCAGATGGTATTGGAACACTAACAGGGAAACAACTCTATGAGGACTATCAAGAGACTGTAACTAACACAATTTATAAGGGGCATTGGATTATAGGGCGCACTGTCGGCTTTTCTGAAAATCGAATGCTTTTAGGTGCGACTTATGTGCGGAAAATACGGTAGATACAGTACAAATATTAGGGGATAAAACGGTCACCATGAGTGATTTTGACTCTGAATGTTTAATCTCTGTAAATATTATTAAGTTGTCCAAAAACACAGCCCAAATCACCTCAGTTTGAAAGCCTTCTTTAAATCGTTTAATAAGATAAAGCTGATATTACAATATTGTCTGATGTTATTCTAATCTTACCGGATCATCTCTGTCCATCTGACAGCCTCTTGCAGCTCCATCAGCCTCTCCTTATACTGGTTCCTCTCCATCAGGACTCTGGCCATTTCCACCCTGGTGAAACGTTTCCGCTGTGCTGTGGGCACATCACTCTGTACAACCAACATCAATATTTGTGTGTTAACCCTTTCATGAACAGCGGTTTACTACAGTTGACAGCTAATCATGTTATCAGGTTACAGGGTGCAGAAAGGGGTTTAATACGGATTTTTTTTTCATTACATATGAGACAAGTCAATTCAATCTAGTTCAATTTTGGTTTCTTCTCTCAATCCAGCAGTCCCACACATGCAGACAGTACTGTAGATGACCAAGAACTCACATCATCCTCATTCTCAGTCTTAGACTTGTGTTTGCTGTTCCCAAGTTCAGCTTGAACTCTAAAAAGAAGGAACATTTTCAACGTCAATTGCGCATTGTGCGACGCGAGATCAAAATGTGAAACTGCAAAAATTCACAGACTTCTTCAGTTCGTCTTCTAAATCTTTGTTCTTCTCCTCTAGTCTGATCTTGGCCTGAGTGACAGCGTCAAGCTCCCCTTGGAGGACCTCCTTCTCGCAGGACAGCTCGTCCATTCGAGCAATCAAGTCATTCTTGACCACGTTGAGGGCATTTCTGAAAACAAAGGTGGGGGCAGAATTTTCTTTCAAACCCCTTGGTCGACACTGTACAGCAGGGGGTCATCAGCATGGTGCCTATGGGTACCCGTTCGCCCTATATGACTTGCAAGTAGGCATCATTTAAACATAGCTCACCAGAAATGGTACATTGTGATTTCCTAGGGTATTTATCGAAGTGAACATTCCAAAGTAAACACGTGCTGAGATTTATAGAAATAAAGTGCTGCTTATTGATAGCAATCTCTACCATACGCTGTTGAATCCTTGCTGACACAAATTGTGAGAAATCAAACATGATCAGTGTCTTCACATCAATAATCAGTAATTCTAAAATTCATAATATCAAATTAACTCATTCAGTACCAGCCAATTCTGGACCAAGTCTGAAAAGACGTTTAAAAACGTCTTTGGGTGTGAATGAGTTAAAAAGAAGTGGACCAAAATAGTGATTTCCAAAGTGTGCTTTAAAGTGGGAGCTCTTTGGATCAATCAGTAGCCAAGAAATACCTTTCAGTTTCAAAACGGTTAATGACCCTTGCTGTACAGCAACCTTAGTGGTTTGCCCCACTAGATGTGCTTCATCTATTTCAAACTACCTCACAGTAATTGATTGCTTCAGTGAGTGACAGAACCTCTACAGTAAAAGTCTAGAGTGAAAACATAAATCATACCACCACCTATTCAGTGTATTCCATGTACTAACTTTGTCTCCAGAAGTTGGGCATTCTCCTGGATAAGATGTTCGACTTCACGACCCATTCCTGAAAAATCACGTTGACATCAACTGTAATTGATGTATTTACTTTGTTTTTAAAAATCATTATAACGTATATGAAGACAGGTTTGCGACATCTATACTAAACTATGTCTTACCTAAAAAATTGTAGTCTGCGGATTCAAATTAGAAACATTATTGATCAGATTATCAGTATATTTGTAAACTTGACGGTCTTATCCCGTGATTTCTACTCTAAAAACACAATGTCACCACTGTAATCACAAAAACACAACGAACAAAAATATCTAAAGCCAAACAGAATATTACAGAAGACAAAAGAAAACATATAAACCGATGGTGGAGATTATCTATTCTTAAATGATACACACCAGAAAATTCATCTGTCGGGTTGATAAAGCCCAGCAGCCAAAACCAAAGACATTTCATGAAAATGATAGGCGGAGATAACTGCAATGGCGGCCAAATATACACAATTTGCGAGCAAGGCAAATTACCTAAAAGGTCTGCTCCATCATCAACATCTCCTATGTAGTCATTTCCAGCAGAGGACAACTCCTCGAAGAGAGAGTCAGTGTTCCGATCGAATGCTAGATTCTCTACGCCACCTTTAGTGGGTGTGCTGGACAGATTAAGAGAGGGGGGTAAAAAAACAACGACAAACATGGTGAACAAGGCATACTATTATCTACCATACAATCCAATTGATAAACATCTGGCTCAAAAGATTTTTTTTTTTTTTTTAACGGCATGTAGGTCAGTGCAAGCAAGGCAGTAAACCGGGACTAGAATTTTTGTCTGCAGGGTTGCAAACTTAGCGACATTTTCTCTATATTTAGAGACTTTTCCAAGTTCTCGAACATATCCTTCCATGCCAACAGGCTAATTTGCAAGGAAGAGACAAGCGAAAATGCTAGCAGTTGTCTGTCTGCCTGTTTGTCTGTCCGTCCCAACCAGGTTAGCTAATGTGAGTTGGCAATTAGTGCTCGAAATGTGAGCACACAGAAAAAATTATGCAAATTGGAGACGTGATTTTTGTAAACGCTAATTAAATATTGCGATTGTAAAATGGTAACGTGTCCGTAAGCAGTCCGAATGGATGTTAAAGTGTAGAAGTAATTTGAATCCTTCTAATTTTATGAAAAATGTGTTTAAAATTTCCAAATTAGAACAACATCTATACCATATCTAAACAAGCTTATTAAAGGAAAAGCAAGACAAGTTCATGCTCAAATAAATAATAAGGAACACTGTTGAGCATGTTGGCGTGGCCTTTGATCACCGTTCCAGTTTCTCAAGTGACTCCTTTGGAAAAACAATTATTTGCCCACTGCTAACCTAAGGCCACATGAGGCCTCACAATTTTTCATCTATACTGGACAATTTCTATATTGCTCCACCTCAAGTGGGTCACTTTTGAGCTGGAACATGTCCCGGCTTGAGTTTAAACCAGAGGCAATCTACATCCTGGACACTAACTAATCGCAGGGCACATTCAAACAAACAACGATTACTCAACTAAACAGGAGCAATCACGCAAACTGCACACAGGAATTCCGGAGAACAGAATAGAACCCTGGCCTGAACCTCAGAACTGTGAGGCACATGCTTAACACTGTGCTGCCTGTCTGACAAATTTGCAAAAAATATTTTTTGTTGTACTTATTACAGCTATAGCTAACTAGCTAGAACAAAGGTCATTATTACAGTCAAACCTCGGTTTTCGAACGTCTCTGTTCTAGACCAAATCGGTTTTCGACTAAACTGAGCGTACTTCAATGTGCCACTTGACTCCTCCCGCTTTCCTTACACGATGAAGTGACTCTTCCTCGGGGAGACGAGGAAGTGACGCTTCCTCGTGTAGCGTTCTATTGTGAGCAGACGTCATCAATAAAGATTTTTTTTTTTAAAAAGAGCGTGGTTTCGGTTTTCGAACACATCGGTTTTCGAACAGCCTTCTGGAACGGATTATTGTCGAAAACCGAGGTATGACTGTATTTTATTGGATATCGGTCATAAAGCTGTACCTTGTTCCTTGGCAGCCATCAAGGTCCATGTCCAACTCAGGAGTGGACTCGATAATCGCCAATACCTCAGACTTTTCCAGATTGTTTTTGCCATCTGACACAAGCAGCCGAGAAACATCAAAGTTGAGTAAGCGTTTGTAAAATGTGTTTTTGTGTGCTCCGAGTTGCAGTGCTGTTACCGTTGCCTTCATGAGGCATAGTTGCAGTTTCTTCATTCTCCTGTCCGAGTTGACCTTGCACGGTTGAAATGCTCTTACTGTTTGGTTTACCAATGCTGCCGTCCAGATTCTTGTTGCGATCACCGTGTCCCTGAGGTGTAGCTACAGATTCAATTGAAGGACTTGTATCGCCACCAGGCGATGTCGGCGCTGAAGTTTGGCATTGACCACTTTTCATGGTTGAGGTGGAGTTTGTTGTCAAGCTACCCGTCTGAGACACATGGGTGCTGGTTTTGTACGTTCCTCCTTGTGCTGGTGAAGGAACATGTTTGGAGACGCCTCCCTCCTTGGCTGGAGTGCTGGATTTAGGTCCATCGCGGCTCATGTTGGCCAGTTCATCCTAAAGAGGAGTGGGAAGTACACAAGTCATTTACATTTATACAGCCATGTTGATGCACGAGACAGGCATGAGTCGATTACAGGGGTTCTTCGGTTTCTGATGTCTGTTCTCACGTGACCGAATTTAACTTTAACCATCACCCACCTAGGGAGTTTGTAGTAAATTCACGAACTCGGGAGTAAACTCATAATTACAAGCAATATGTAAAACCACTTGTATGACACGATGTTTACTGAAGCAGTCAACCATATTGTACTTTGTAGTTAGTTGCTCAACTAATGTCTAGACTTGTTGCTTCAAGCCAAGCAAGGTAGGTTAGTTTGAGAAAATCACAGGTTTGCATCTTCATTGTTTTCCACCGCACACACACACAAACACACACACACACACACACATAGCCTGAAAATAGGGCTACCTGATCAGACTTTTGATTCTGTAATTTGAACCTTCCACTTGGGACATCAAACTGAAGAACGACAGAGGCCGGATTAAGTTCACATACAGCAACAAACGGTAGTAAAGAGTTGAGTGGTTCAACTGTGCAACAGTACTTCATATCGTTTGGTGACTAATAGGAAAAATAAAACCACGCCGTACAGAAAAACGCGTTTACAAGTGATCACATGGCAGTACTGTATTGTGTCAATAGGGGTGTTCACACGGCACACATTTGCATCGGTGCTGCACCGACGTCTTTTGTTGCGATATATCTGACACCGGTGTAAATTTTGTGGAGCGTTCACACGTAAAAAGCTGCTGACTAAAGAGAAGCGTGTTAACCCCGGTGCAGCCCCACTTGCGTTCACACGGCAGTTTCTGCGGCCGTGCAATACGATAGTATTAATACGGAAATAAAACAAAGAGCTGTCGTGTTGGTTCTTTTTAAAACATACACTTTATTAATTTGTTTAACTCAAGCGACTACGGGCGCGTCCTTCTCCGTCTCCGTGCCTTCTGCTCGAGAGGCGTTCAATGATCGCCCCTGAAAACATAAATCAACGATGACTTCAATGAGACTCAGAAAAGCAAACATAATGCGCCAAACAGAAAATCAAGAGAGGAAATCACAAAATAAATTCTAGAGTTAAAGTTGCCGTGTGATCACCCCTAATGAGTCCAACTGGCGAGGAGACTCTGTCAGAAATGACATATTTTCAATATCAAACAAAGTTTCCGCAGCTCTTAGGCGTAAGCAAGTGCTCCAACCCTGCTTTGTTTTGATTCTGAACATCCACAGCATCGATAAGAACTCTGCTGATGGAAAGAAAAAACAAATCAATAAGTTAAATAAATAAATTGCGGCAACAAATATGCTACCGTATACTATTCCCAGGGACATTGGAATTTCAGGACTTCAATTTCTGATGTGCCTTTTCATAAAGGTGTTGAACGTTTGAAAAATAAAACGGCACATATAAAACTCTGTCTTAACAATATGCTAATTAAGGTTGATGTATTTATGTGGTGTAGAATTGCATCATACAATGAGTTGTGTGTTATATTTTGAAAGAGTCAAGTAGATTAAATGAGGTAAACAAAATATGACATATTGTCAGTATGTTGTAGCGCATTGCCATCTACAACCCACAGTCAAACATCGTGTGCTTCAAAAGCACAAAAACTGAGTATTTTCATCATTGTAAAGACCCAATTTTTAAGAGAGCTCTAATTAGATGTGGTGGTCCTAACGTTGGTTTCAGCAAGTCATTTATATTGATGTCGTCTCACTTGCAGTCTGGTTTCTAAGAGCAACAATGTGAAGACTCTCTGTCCTTCCCTCCTTCCCTGAATGGCACTATTTCCCTCACTGACTGGGCTCCAGGCCACTCAGTGGCAACTCTAGCTGTTCAAAATTCTCGACACCTCCGAAATCCTCTCTAAAACAGAAGTGTAAAAACTTTTTAGAACCCTCATTCAACTGAGCCAAGTAATGATGTCATCTCTCGTTGGAAAGAAAACTACTTCACATTTGAATTTAACTTAATGAGAAATCATCATTTAAAAAAATAAAAAAAAGACGGCCTCGATTGGTAACTGTGAAGTGCCTGTTGCATACCTTGAGACTGGTGTTAGACCTTGGATGGCTGATGTTATTGAATCTCCAAGGTTCAGCCTGGACATCCACGGGGTCCCTGTGGAGGTCAGTGCTCATGCCATCAATCCCTGGGACTTGAAAGATGCCCATGGAGATGGGCCGATCCTTCCTAGATGCACAATGGCAAGAGCGAGAAATGGAACACTAATTCAGATGAGAGCAAAAAAAAAGAGAGAGGGACATAAGTTACAATTGCAAGTTCATAAGAACCACAAGGATAAAATAACCTGTTCCCTTGAAACAAGAGGCTGGAGTACATAGAATCATCAAATGAACAATACAACGAACTGTGGATGATTAAAAATTTGAAGGAATTCCATATTTCGATGAGGCTGCCAAATTAAAAATTACAGCAACAAAATGAAAGACACTACATCTTAAGGATCAGCATTTTAGCAAGCTTTTGTGTTTCTAAAAGAAAAGGGCTCATCAGATGATGGCGGGAAACGTTTGCAACACCCTGGCAACATTGTATGAACTCAGTGCTGGCTTTCCCTTTCAGTGAAGAGATATGATGGAGACCATACAGGAGAACAATGGTAGCTGCGATAAAGCAGCAGTGAGGAACGGCAGTGTTCCAAATACAATGGAAACGGCACAGCAGAGTGCGGGACAGGTCACTCGCGGGGCACTAATCTTGACTTGTCCTAAACAAAACCAAAATATTCCCGATCAGTCAAGTGCAGCGGTTGATGAAGGCCAACCACTGTTATTTACATTTAGGGTCCCCCAAAATTTTAGCGAGTCATACATCCTCTTTTTTGGTTTGTAATAAAAGGCTGAAGGGGACTGTAACTGATTTGTAAGTATAGCTTGAGCAAAAAAACAGCCTGCTCAAGGTCCTCCAGCAATCTTGATCAACCCCCACAATAACAAATCCATTTATTTGCTGGCTTAAACTCGTCAACGGCAAATGTTAATCAGAGATGCCTTGATGTGTCCCAAAACAAATTAAAACATTTTCTTTTTTATTTATGACTATGACTTAAAAAAAAAAAAAAAAAATACAAAATCCAGCTGCTGATGAACCTAACCCTTAATTCATAACTATTACATATTATGTTATTATGAAAACCAGATGTGCTAGAGAAAATAAAACGGGGAAGATTCTGAATCAGCGCAAAAACAATCTAGAAAAGTTGATGTGCTTCTAAAATGTATTTTTATTATTTAAAAATTTGGGCAATATTTGTTTACCAGTATTATTTGACAACACAAGTCTGACTAGATGCATTTTCTCTCCCTACATTTTCTTTTTTGGCCTACTTTTTGTGGCGGTTAGTGCTGGGCGATACCACAACAATAGTAGAACATACACCGGATCAGATCACAGATCGATGAAAAACTGAAAATATATTGTGGTGTATTGTTATCGTGATATAAAATGGCCTCTATCGTGCTATAAGTTTTTATCCACATCGCCTAGCACTACCTCCAGGGGAACAACACAGTGCCAGTTTACCATTCAAACAGGCTTCAACTGTTAATATTACAGTGGCTGGCGAGCAGGAAAGACACACTATTCCACTCAAAGCCATTTCTACGCACATAAATGTACCTGCTGGGACGCTGTATGGTGGACAAAGATGGCAGGGCAGGTAAGCCGCCAGTAGCAACAGAGTAGTGAACCAGAAGCAGCACTGACAGAGACACCAGTATAGCAGAATTGATGACCACCGCTCCCCCAACAAAGCCAAAAACAAAAAGCAGCATACGCCCGGGGCTCATGGCCCCACGTCAAAATCGTGTCAAAACGTCTGAGGGAGACGAAGCAGTGAAACGCAGCGATGGGTACCACAGAACAGATTTAACCAAAGTTGGACCCAAAATCAAACACTGTTAGCTGTTGTACAGCCTTGTAGCTAGGAGCCACAGCAGAAAAGAACTCAGTTGTGAGGGAGACAGTGAATGGAAGCAGGCAGCAGTAACAATAACAGAAATTCGGGAGCAGAAACTAAGCTAAGCAGAGCAGCAGACGGAGAGAAGAAAATCCTCCATGGAGAGCAAGGAGAGGCTGGTTAACTCCACCACTGTCTTCCTCTGGTGAACCTGTTTTGGTTGCTCTGTCCCTTTTCCTGTCCTTTGCCGAGCTGTGACACAGCAGGCACTGTGCAGTACAGAATGCTCTGACGTTTCTCTCTCTCCCTCCCACTCTCCCCTCTCCCTCTCTCTCGTCGGATGCTGATGCAGCTTGCTCCATATGCCTCACTTCAGGCAGTAGCTTCCTGGCTGCGCTGCTCCCAAAATCATACGTTTTTGTCTGAATGTGGGTGTGAGACTTTGCTAGTGACTTTAAAGCAAAAATAGGTTCTGTGTACACAAGAGACTGAGCCATGAGGGGAATGTTATTATTTTTCCTCTCTCATAATATGATGGAAAACAGCAGGCACCAGGGTACTTCCGGGTGGCAGAAAAGTGACTGACTACTGCTGACCGGAACTGAAACAAGAAAAATAAAAAATGAATACAGCAGAGCCTGTGGGAAACCAAAGGGATGTTGTAAACATCTGGACAGAGATCACAAGATTGCTTAGTGGCCAAGTAGCCACTTCTAAAGGGGGGCAGACTGGGATGTTAGCAAAAACTTTAGGGCGCTCCCAGGTTCATCAGCATGTCTTAAAATGTTAAATGAAAACTAGAATGGAAAGTAGCTCACTATATTTTGACAGTCATAAAATAGGGCACTGCACCACATACAGTCTGGTCGCTAATGGCTGCAGGATGAAAAGTATGAGCTGTGAGTGATTGTTTTTTGTGATCAGCATTGAATGGATTTGATCTCGATTAACGATGACGTAATTTTCCACGAAAATGGCAGGATCATGGTCAGCTATTTACTACTTGCGTCAACAGCACATTGACACAATATGAAGAGCTGACCTCTTGTCGGGCCTTACCGCGTTCTCGCAGATGTGCCTGCTCCTGAATCGGAGGGCTCTGCTGTTACTGTATGCTGGTGTCTCGTTCGCTCCAAGTGATCCATGTAGCTATGGATCATCTGCAAGGTGAGGTCAAATAATATGAGTTTTCATCATCAATATGATCATCTGTTAAAATGTGACGTGATTGAAATGTTATATTTTGTAGATGAGGCTCTTGTTCATTGAACCTATTTATTTACATTGAGGGTGTTTGCTTGCATAGCATAACATTCCGACAAGCAATGGTTAATTTCTAACTCATTTGAATACAATGTCAACTTAAAACACGAAAACTGTTGGGCTGTTACTGTAAGCGTATGAAGACGCACTTGCGTGCTGATCTCATGAACTAGAATACCTCTGTGTGTCTCTGGTGGAGAGCACTGTACTCCTTCTTGAGTTCCGCTTCTCTCTCCTCAAATCTGATGACTGCATAAAAGAAAAAGACATTTTTAGAAACCAAAGTGCATATGATTCAACAACTGGTGAAAAGAAGGGAAAGAAGTGTGAAAGTTAAACTCAATGTGGCTAAAGTTGACTGCTGCGTTGAAAGCTCATGACCAGAAGGGGCCCCTCTTTCACTATTCTCCAATACACAATACCTGACTGAGATCAATGAAGCTTACTTATTTTTTTGTATAAATTAGAACGCTTACAAAACCTGCTTGGAAATGTCACACACACAAATTTATGAAAATGTGGAATTCATAGAAAACGTGCAATCTAAAGAAAAAAAATCAATTACTTCAACGTTACACATGCTGGAAAATGGATCTTTCATTGATTGTATACAAATTGTGATCACGCCCCCATCAAGTGTTAAATCAATATCTATATGGATAAACTTACCAGTGGTGGCTCTGTGCAAGTGTCAACAGCACCTTCTGTCAGAGTCTCCATTTAGGCGATAAACAGTGACTGGACTTGTTGCTCGTCGCTTTTTTTAATAGTCATTTCGGCATTGGAAAACTTGCTGAAGACTGTATAGCCACAAAGTCGCTAAATTGGCAACACTGAGTACCTTATTTTCTGGATTATAAATCACAATTTATTTTCATAGTTTGGCCAGGGGTGCGACATATACTCCGGGGCGATTTATGTGTGAAATGATTAACACATTATAGTGGTACCTCTACTTACGAAATTAATTGGTTCTGGAAGAAATGTCTTACCGAGAAAATTTTGTAAGTAGAGACGCGTTTTGCATGTAAATGCCCTCATCCGTTCCAAGCCCCCCCAATTCAGACAAATGTTTTCTAAAGCATAAAAATGCATCAAAATATGTAACAAATACATGTTACAATTAGATCGGGGGTCGGCAACACACGGCTCCAGAGCCGCATGCGGCTCTTTAGCGACATCTAGTGGCTCCCTGGAGCTTTATAAAAAATGTTTGGAAATGGAAAAAGATTTTGATAGTAGTCTAATATAGCTCAAATAGATATAGATACAGTACATGTTGCAGCTCCGAAAAAGGAGAGCTGTGGTGTTGGTTTTTGAAAACGTACACTTTATTTATGCTTTTAACAGTCTCGACAAACACAGACACGTCTGCGTCAGACTCCGTGCCTTCTCTCTTCTCGTTCAACTCGAGAGGCGTTCAAAGACAGCCTCCGAAAAACGGAAATTAATGATCACTTCACTGACACTAAGAAAAGTGAAAATAATGCACCAAAACAAAAAATCAAGCGAGGTAATCACAAAATAAATTCTATGGGGGCGTTTGTGAACAGACAACAAAGGAATGAAGAACAAACAATTCTGAGACAGTCCTTCATTGTAAGTTTTATAGAAGGCTTTTATTTTTTGCGGCTCTCGACATATTTGTTTTTTGGGTTTTTTTGTCCTATATGGCTCTTTCAAGATTTTTGGGTTGCCGACCCCTGAATCTGATTATTGCACAAAAGAATAGAGTAAAGAATAACAATGATGGTCATTTAACTTTTCACTCTGTCCTCATTGGGGTTTTTTGCCCTCTTTAGTTCATGTTCTCTCTCAGAAGTGGTTTTGCCTGGTATTTTGTAAAGAACTGATCCAAGGACGTTTGCTTTTGTCAGCCTTTAACAATCCTTGGCAAACATCAGCATAGAGAGCGATCGCCTGACTGGTGAACACATTTAGGTAAAGTACCTCGATTTATTAAGTTACAGTAAATAAAAGCCATAAAAGACTTTTGCTTCAAGAGCACTGATTGGACTGCACTCCAACAGCATGCTGACTTAGCACACACTGCTCCCAATTCTGCCAGCAAACAGAATGTATGACAAGTGAAACTCCAAATGTGACACAAACGGGAAAAGAAGAAGTGTCACACTGCAATACGCGCGGCAAAATGTTTCCCTTCATTAAAAAAAAAAAAAAACTGTTACAATGTCTCGTCGAAACAAACAAGCGGTCACGCGCTGTCAATAAGGCAGTCACGCACATATCATGAGGGCTTTTGCTTGACGGCCTCTGAAGATTATCTCCCAGTGTTGTGATGTTCTTAAACATGTCCTGTATTTCTAATTGGTCAGTTTCCAAATCAGTCTCTTATTTCTGTCTATTGCGTGGTTTGTTTGCTAGTTTGTTTGTTTGACCCAGAATATTTTATTACAGTTCATGAAGTGTCCCGGTTGCAAAAACAATATTGCCCAGTGTTATTCAAAAACACTGACGACCGTCCATCGTCCCTCTGGCACAACAGCCGTCCATCGTCACAAGATTAGAAAGCGGCCGACAACGGAGCTTGTGTGAGCCTCACATTTTTTCCAATACAATACACTTACTTTGGTCCGCATAGTTTCTTGTTTTTAGCTCCAGCTGACGCGAGTGTGACTCTAGAGTCGCCACTCGACCTTTGAGATCCTTCCTCTCCCCATCCAAGGAGTCTTCATTTGCAATGTATCGCTGCAGATGGAGAAGAAAACAATGATCAGAGCACTGACGTTCATAGAAGCACGATCAATTCCAACGTCATAATTGTTTTTGGGGCAGAAACATTACATCCATCCATCCATCCATCCATCCATCCATCCATCCATCC
>NW_017806029.1:23850-26900 GCF_001891065.2 Hippocampus comes
GCTCGGGCATCTGATTAGGATGCCTCCTGGATGCCTCCCTGGTGAGGTGTTCCGGGCATGTCCCACTGGCAGGAAGTCCCGGGCACGACCCAGGACACGCTGGAGAGATTATGTCTCCCAGTTGACGTGGGAACGCCTCGGGATCCCCTGGGAAGAGCTGGAACAAGTGGCTGGGGAGAGAGAAGTCTGGGCTTCCCTGCTAAAGCTATTTACCCCACGACCCGACCCCAGATAAGCGGTAGAAAATGGATGGATGGATGGATGGATGGATGTGCATGGATGGTTAGTTCACTTTTTATATGTGGTGAGCAAGCACTTAGCAATTAAAAAAAAACAGCTTTAATACTTTCAGGCCACTCTCGAAATTCCCTCAATGGGACAGTATTTTGCTCCTGTGACTTTAGTTGTACAAATGATTAAGCAGTGGCATGGTTCTGGCTTTCGAAGGCATATTGCTCAACCACTGTGAAAAATAGTTGGGTAACCAAAGGCAAAGAGAAAGCCTTTGCTTGTGCGTGATTAGGCGTGAGAAAACGGGCTGCGCAGCACCTGCTTTCTGTGATCAATGTCATCTCATCTGCCGCCACAACAGGTGGATGATGCCGGTTCCGTTGTCAAAGAAACCCAGCCACACAGCGAGGCCTTGTGTTCGTGTCTGATGTGGATTTGCATGTGTGAGTGACTGTGAGTGGCACATGAGTGGAACACTGTTAATGTGGTGATACATTCTAAACTCGGCTGAATGTGGGTTGCTTCTGGTGCCAATCTTTTACCCATATCTAATTTGTGTGTGTGACTGGATGAATGAAAGGGATTGACTTAATGCAAGATGTAAATTGTCACTTTTGAATTTTAAGTGCCTTACTTCACGGGGGCGCTGCCACATCAAATATGGCAGAGACACTCACAAACACCAAAGTATTCTATGTATCGTGACTATTTATGAATGCAGTACTCTGTTTGACTATGTATCGATGTCTCTGCTTAAATAGTTTCAAGCTAACAGTCGACATGGTGTCTAATCTTTTGCTTTATTTATTGGCTTCTCAATTAAATGCAGAACCGACATGAAGTATTTGACCAGCAATAGATGAGCTAAATTGTCGAGCTAACCTCGCTAGCTTAGGTCCACAGAGCTAACTTCTGCCAACGTCAGACGACAGGAATGTAGCCTGATTTTGAGCTGACGGACGTGTCATAATGTCTTGTAACCGAGGTTCAGTTGCCTTGACAAATCGTAGCCCGGATAGTGTGACATACTCGACGATTGGTCGTGTGGCGTCCAGGGCACTTCACGACCACAATGACGAAAGTCTGGCATGTGAGAATTTTTCTTCTTTTTTTTCTGCATAGTGTGACATGTCCGACGTCATCCTCATTGGTTCTTCGGCACTGATCAATATGACAAGAGACTGAACGTGGCGTTCACAATCACAATGTGGTGTACAGTATTTGAAAAGTGAGACATATTATAAAGTATATACAGCAATTCAACTCCTGCCACGTTTGCTAACTGCAAAGCTAGTAGCTGACGTCGTTTGAAGGAGTCACAATTGCTAACCTGCCTGTCACTCTCAAGTCAAGTCAAGTCAGCTTTATTGTCAAATATGCTCTATGTACAACGTACAGCACAGATGAAATTTCTTCCCTCTCAACCACAGTGCAAACATGCAGTGCATTGAAAACACACGCAGCTAAAAATATGGGGAGTAAAACTGAACTGCATAAAAAAAGACATGCATAAATATATAAATATAAACAAATATAATAGCAATCAACAGACAACCAAGGGCACTTGTGATTTTTGCGGGTTCAACTCAACTCTCAACTCTTAGGCCGTTCAGTGAGGCAACTTCAGAGCAGGCAAGAAGGTTTTAGGCTATTTTAGAGGTACTGCATCTTTTGGCTTATCCTGAGTGGTTTCACATTGTTGGTGTGTCGTCTTTGCGCCAATTTAATACTGCTCCAGCATGGAGGGAGACCAGCTGTAAATCCCCAGATGGGCCTCTGTGTGTGCGTGGGTGTGTAGCTCCACTGCCACTCTGACCGCTACCCCCCCAAAATAAACTAAATGTAACATTGTGTAGTATACAATTAAGATATTACTGCTCCATTTGACAGGATATTTATAGCTCTGGATTATATGGTTACTTTATGACCTATAAGATTTCAGAAAATGAAGAAAAATGATATTTTTGCCCTTGTCCATGATCAGCTGAAAATCACATGATCGGGCAAGAATTCCAATAATTTTTTTTTTTTTTTAAAAAGTACTTCAATTTAATATACAATCTGCTCTAGCGGACGACAGATTCCGCAATTAGTTCGTTAAATCAAGGTACCAATGTATTCACTTTCATCCGATCCATTCTGGTGTGCTAGATATTGCAAGTTAATGAATCATGAATTCGGCATCTGAAAGACTAAAAGTGGAACACGACCGTATTTTTCTCTTAAGGCAATCATCCATTCGTTTTCAAGTAATGAGTGGGTCAGGTATTAAATCTTGAAAGTTGTGCTGGATGGACACTCGGGAATTCAGTTCGTGCGTGTTGCTTGTAAACATGCAGTCTTGTGATGCGGGCCCCTATTCATATAAAGCTCTGACCTCGGGGCGGGTGTCATCTGCAGAGAGATGAGGATCACCTGAGTACCTTGCCACAAGCGGCCTCTTTTTGTGAGAATATCACATTGTTGCCCTCACCAACAAAATCTCCCAAAGGTGTTCCTTTTAAAAGGTCTTCAGCTTTTTTTTTATTGTGCCACACATCAAAAGTGATGTGTGTTGCGTTTGGGGATATGGCTGACTAAGAATAATGCAGCATCCCCCCCCCCCAAAAAAAAAACCCAAAAACAAAAAACATTTTGTTCTCAATTGTAAACCTAGTTGTCTCCATGTTTTTTTTATACAGTGAAACTCCTCTACAACGAAACCTACATGGGTGAAAATACCCCCTAGTGTGAAAAAAATCTTCATGCATTAACACCATTCCCACTTTCCTGCCCCCCATACAACGAAAAAAAAAACCCTGTTGCGTTATAAGAAATCC